>NW_028055313.1:0-399 GCF_054177405.1 Leptonychotes weddellii
GAAAAGACCCTGACCTGAGCATAGTCACTAATTTCCCTAGATGTAACCCTAGACCAGGTTATAGATTGGTTTTATTTTAAAGATTTTATTTATTTATCTGAGAGAGAGAGAGACGGAGCACACGTGTGCTGACCAGTGTGCAAGGAAGACAGAAAAGGGACGGGCAGAGGGGGAGCGAGGGGAATCTGAAGCAGATTCCACCTGACTTGGGGCTGATCTGACAACTCTGAGATCACGACCTGAGCCGAAACCAAGCATCGGATGCTTAACCAACTGAGCCCCCTTGGCACCCCTAGATTGTTTTAAAAAACTCCCCAGGTGACTGAGATCACCAGAAAGATCTAAGAGGATTAGCCCTGGATAGAACTTGCTAAAAGTCAGAAATGATCCTCCTGTGAA
>NW_028055314.1:0-399 GCF_054177405.1 Leptonychotes weddellii
CCACTGAGCCTAGTTTCCATATCTTTAAATAAAACACCTTAACTAGATGGTATCTAAGTCCCCTTGAAGTTCTGATATTCTTAGTTCTACATGTAAAACACAGAAACCCAAGTGCATTCTAGGGAAGTTAAGCTCATCTATTTATCAGCATATACAAAATTTTATATACAAAAAGAAAAAATAATTTTTATTTTTATTTTTTTTTATTTTTTTTAAGATTTTATTTATTTATGTGACAGAGAGAGACACAACGAGAGAGGGAACACAAGCAGGGGGAGTGGGAGAGGGAGAAGCAGGCTTCCCGCTGAGCAGGAAGCCCGATGCGGGGCTCGATCCCAGGATCCTGGGATCATGACCCGAGCCAAAGGCAGACACTTAACGGACTGAGCCACTCAGGTG
>NW_028055315.1:0-399 GCF_054177405.1 Leptonychotes weddellii
AACATAATATGGCACACATGTTTTTATATGTGCATGTAGATTTTTAAAAGTCAGTAGAGAAAAATGACAAAATTCTTCATTTTTAGAGTAGAGGTGGATTTCTAATATTTTAAGTAATCTCTACACCCAATGTGGGACTCAAACTCACCACCCTGAGATCAAGCATCACACACTCCATGACTGAGCCATCCAGGCACCTCAGCTTTTCAGAGGTTATTTCTTAAAATCTGCCTTTATTTTTCTTAAAAAGTTTCATTTCCTTTATTTGCCAGAGAGAGAGGGAGAGCACGAGCAGGGGGGAAGGTCAGAGGGAGAGGGGGAAGCAGTCTCCCCACTGAGCAAGGAGCCCGATGCGGGGCTCCATCCCGGGACCCTGGGATCACGACCTTTGCCGAAAGC
>NW_028055316.1:0-399 GCF_054177405.1 Leptonychotes weddellii
CTTACTCTCTTAGTTTTTGAAGGAATAAGTTTTTCTTTTTTTTTTTTTTAAAGATTTTATTTATTTATTTGAGACAGAGAGAATGAGAGAGAGAGAGCACATGAGAGGGGGGAGGGTCAGAGGGAGAAGCAGGCTCCCCGCCGAGCAGGGAGCCCGATGCAGGACTCGATCCAGGGACTCCAGGATCATGACCTGAGCCAAAGGCAGTCGCTTAACCAACTGAGCCACCCAGGCGCCCGAAGGAATAAGTTTTTCTAACAACCAAATGCTCATTTAGTTCTAAAGTTAATAAGAAAACTACAACTTAAATTTAAATCATAGATTAAACTCGGAATTTTTAGAATCATATGTGACCAAATATCATTACAAAATAATTCCTCAATTTTTTTTTTCACATGA
>NW_028055317.1:0-399 GCF_054177405.1 Leptonychotes weddellii
AAATCATGAATGAAAGAGAGATCACAACCAACACCAAAGAAATACAATTATAAGAACATATTATGAGCGGGCGCCTGGGTGGCTCAGTTGGTTAAGCGACTGCCTTCGGCTCAGGTCATGATCCTGGAGTCCCTGGATCGAGTCCTGCATCAGGCTCCCTGCTCAGCGGGGAGTCTGCTTCTCCCTCTGACCCTCTTCCCTCTCATGCTCTCTCTCAAATAAATAAAATCTTTAAAAAAAAAAAAAAAAAGAACATATTATGAGCAACTCTATGCGAGCAAATTAGACAATCTAGAAGAAATGGATGCATTCCTAGAGACATATAAACTACCAAAACTGAACCAGGAAGAAAAAGAAAACCTGAACAGACGCATAACCAGCAAGGAAATTGAAGCAGGA
>NW_028055318.1:0-399 GCF_054177405.1 Leptonychotes weddellii
CCCGCTTCTTTTTTCTTTTTTTAAAGATTTTATTTATTTATTTGAGAGAGAGAATGAGAGACAGCACAAGAGGGAAGAGGGTCAGAGGGAGAAGCAGACCCCCCGCCGAGCAGGGAGCCCGATGCGGGACTCGATCCCGGGACTCCAGGATCATGACCTGAGCCGAAGGCAGTCGCTTAACCAACTGAGCCACCCAGGCACCCCTCTCCCGCTTCTTTTCAATGGGTGAATCGCCAGACTCACTAGAAACTTCTGTGGGCTCAGGTCCTTGGCCCTCTCCGAGCCTCGGTGTTCTGAGTTACAACACGGGGCTAACAGGTAATCTTCTCCCCACAGGTGACGATGCGCACTAACTGGCCTCGAATGTGACGATACTCAGCAGGGCGTCAGCACGAAGAG
>NW_028055319.1:0-399 GCF_054177405.1 Leptonychotes weddellii
AATAAGAAAATCATGAGCCATAAAAAAAAGAATTGATAAATTGCACTTCATAAAAATTTAAAACTTCTGCTCTATGGAAGACACTGTTAAGAAGATCAAAAGACAAGCCACAGGACTAAGAGACAAATATTTAAAAGTCACATATTTAGGGGCGCCTGGGTGGCTCAGTTGGTTAAGCGACTGCCTTCGGCTCAGGTCAAGATCCTGGAGTCCCAGGATCGAGTCCCGCATCGGGCTCCCTGCTCGGCAGGGAGTCTGCTTCTCCCTCTGACCCTCCTCCCTCTCATGCTCTCTGTCTCTCATTCTCTCTCTCTCAAATAAATAAATAAAATCTTTAAAAAAAAAATAATAAAAGTCACATATTTGGTGGAGGACTTGATTTCAGAATGAAAAAACCTT
>NW_028055320.1:0-399 GCF_054177405.1 Leptonychotes weddellii
CCTTTAAGTTTGATGTAGTGTCCTTCCTCATCTCTTATTATAGTCTTTAGTTTAAAATCTAATTTGTCTGATATAAGGATTGCCACCCCAGCTTTCTTTTGATGTCCATTAGCATGGTAAAAGTTTTTCCACACCTTCACTTTCAAACTGGAGGTGTCTTCAGGTCTAAAATGAGTCTCTTGCAGACAGCATATCGATGAGTCTTGTTTTTTTATCCAATCTGATAGCCTGTATCTTTTGACTGGGGCATTTAGCCCATTTACATTCAGGGTAACTATTGAAAGATATGGATTTAGTGCCATTGTATTCTCTGTAAGGTGACTGTTACTGTATATTGTCTCTATTCCTTTCTGGTTTATGTTACTTTTAGGCTTTCTCTTTACTTAGAGGACCCCTATC
>NW_028055321.1:0-399 GCF_054177405.1 Leptonychotes weddellii
CTTCTGCTTCCCTGTTCCAGGGCTCTGTTTTCTGCTGAGTTTATCAGAAGTCGTGGATCATAAGAGCATAGGTAAGTGCCCAATACCTGACTTCTCCACAGCCAGAGACCAGGCAGGGTGTAGACCAAGGGCACACCTGGGACCACTCACATCCTCCAAGGGGCTAGAGCAAAGGGGCTTGTTCTGGGAGCAGAACTCAAGGATGCTTGCTCCTGTCATTCTTTTTAGTTCATCATTTCATCAAATTTTAATGTATCTTTTTTTAAGTTTCATTTATTCAAGTAGTCCTGAACTTACGACCCCGAGATTAAGAGTCACGTGCTCTTCCGACTGAGTCAGCCAGGCGCCCCTTAATGTATCTTTTTATTTTACTGTCCTTTGTCTATTTGTTTGTTTTCA
>NW_028055322.1:0-399 GCF_054177405.1 Leptonychotes weddellii
GCACTTCGGCCAGCTGGCGATGCATAGAACACGCATGATGCAAGGCCATCCTCTGCTCTGTGATGCCAAGGACTTCAGGAGTTATTCTGAAGAGAGAATAGTTGTTTTTTGTTTGTTTGTTTGTTTGTTTGTTTTATTCTTATGTTAATCCCCATACATTACATCATTAGTTCTAGATGAAGTGTTCCATGATTCATTGCTCGTGCACAACACCCAGTGCTCCATGCAGAACGTGCCCTCCTCAATACCCACCACCAGGCCAACCCATCCTCCCACCCCCCTCCCCTCTAGAACCCTCAGTTTGTTTTTCAGAGTCCATCGTCTTGAAGAGAGAATAGTTGTAAGAAGGGGAAGCAAGGTGATCAGTTTTCAAGAACTGATTGTAAGGACCAAGACCAG
>NW_028055323.1:0-8735 GCF_054177405.1 Leptonychotes weddellii
GGAGGATGGGTCAGCCTGGTGATGGGTATTAAAGAGGGCACGTATTGAATGGAGCACTGTGTGTTATACGCAAACAATGAATCATGGAACACTACATCAAAAACTAATGATGTAATGTATGGTGATTAACATAACAATAAACATTTTTAAAATAATATATCAAAGTGCATCTTCATTCTTGAAAACAAATTCAATTTATTTATTGTCATTATTAGTAATAAAAATTCTTCTCAGAGAGCATTTTTGACAGAAATGCACTTCGATATGACATTTAACAAGTGACTACAGGCTAATTCAGATCCAAGTTAAAAAAAATCAATTCTAGTACTATTCAACCTTTTCATATAGGCATTTTACACTTAATAGAAGCATACTGCATTTCATCTAACACTAGTTCCTTTTATATGCCATGGTTCAGGTGCCATCAAATAAGATGGTCAACAGGCAGACAGAAGGAGGAGGGACATATGGACAAATCATAAAACGGATAATTAACCCTTGAATTAATCCAAAGTTGACAACTGTGAATAAACGATAGTACCTTGTTATAGTCAGAAACACTAAACACTTCAAGAGTTCAATAAATAATTTAGGTTCTTTTTTGCATAATATTTCAGGAATAACTATTCAAGCATACTGCAGGCAGTGTTTGATGTAAGTAAAATATTCATATCTATTCCATTGTGATTTAATAATTGTACACACTTTAATATTGTGATTAAGAAAGAAGCAATTCAACTTCTACACTTAAAAGACTTTAATTCTGCTACCAGACACAGCATGTATTTCTGATTTTCCCACTTTGAGGGAAGTTTTTTATTTATTTAAACTGTAGTATTGGCATTCTGCCCACTAGAAAGTCAAGGGAAAATTCAGAAAGAAATGTAATTTACTTTGATCAAAATTGCACAAAGATAGAACATGAAAAAGAAAAAAAGAATGAATGAAAATGTATCATGGTGTTTGTACATTTTAAATACTAACAGTATAAAATCGTTCAACTGCAATCATTGTATATTCTATTATGTATTTTTGGATGCACAATACAGTGGTTTATAAAGAATTTTCAAGTTGGGAAACTATTCTTATTTATTTCTTTACACAATTCAGTTGAGTAAGCTAATGTACCTCTGACCTCCTTATATTTACCTTCATGTGACTCAACTGTAGCACATTAGCAACATGAAAGAAAATTGGCTCTCAAAACTGAATATGATGGAATGAAATCTAATGGAGTCACTCTACAGTATAGATTATAGAAAGTTAACAGACATGGTAGAAAAAATAATTTAAGAACACTCATAAATTCTGTTCTTTCTCAAGTCTCTTCTGTTCAAATTGTTAGAGGTGTATTCTACAAGAAGTTGTCAAAAATTATTCAGACAAGTCAAATGCCAAGTACTTGCTTCTAAGTTAAAAAAAATTAAACAATATTTTATATATAATTAAAAAGTGATGCAAACTGCAGAATATCTTTTTATCACCTCCTCCCAAACTTCCAACCACCCCCTGCAGCTGAACGAAACAAGATAAAAAAACAAAAACACTGGCAAATCCCCATAAGTTGGAAGATATGATGAACACCTTAATGTGAAGAAAAATCTAGAAGCAAGTATCTGTGCATTACTGGGTTAAGAGAGGTAATATATGCTCACAGATTGTCCTGATTCTCATGTGTAAATCAGGAGCATGCAAGAGAATAGCTGATACATGATGAAAACGATATAATAATGAATGTCATTTTATATCATTTTATCTTATTGTATTCTTTCACTTTTCTCAGCTTCTCTTACATATTTAATCTAGGCCTGGACAGCTCAGAACAAAGGACACTATTGTCAGTCATAGGTAACTAGAACACAGAGTATAAGAGAGATGCCTATTCAAAAAAATAAAATAAAAAAAGAACAGAAAAGGTTTAAAACATAAGTATTCTTCCACTATTGACAAATAAATCAAGGAATAGTATTATTAGGAGGTGAGATGCTAGGAAGCTGATTCCAATGGCAGGTTCAAAATCTTAATAGGCTTGGGGAAAACCTGAGAAAGGACAACTCTTCTAATTTCCTATTTGCAACTCCAGGTAGAAACTGCTACCCAAAGTCCACACATCCCAACATGGGGCATCAGCAGCCACAAAGAAATGGCAGAGTAATGTGTGTTAGGTAAGGCTTCCATGGTTCCAATGGTGCTGATGCAGGAGAACAGAGAACAGATATGATTTTACTTGCTTTGACTTCAGCAGCATTTGGATGCACAGGCTGGGCAAGTGATGGTACCACATAGGCCCAGAGAATACAGCACAATAGAATGGACACTAATTACATAAGACTTGTCCACCAGCTGCCTTACATTCAATTGTTCTATGGAATAAGAATAAAAAGAAAATTTTTCTAAGATTGAGCATTTACACTAAGTTGATCTGAAATAGGATAGGCCTAATCATAGTAGAAAAGGAATTTCCTTGTCAAGTTTAACCTCTGTTTTGATCTGAAATAGGACTAATCATAGAGTAGAAAAGGAATTTCCTTGTCAAGTTTAACCTCTGTTCTCCTCAGTCCTTGCTCTACCCTCCTCTACTGCTCCCCAGAATAAGTAGCACTGTAAAGCAGTGTATCATAGTGAATAAGTAATAGGCTCTGGGATTTCCAACTGAACATGGAAGATTAACCATATGCATTTATCTTTTCCTTCCCAAGTCCTCCATAAAAAGACAATCTAGAATTTAAAAGATACAAAACTACAAGTTCAAATAAAATGGGAGAAGTGACTTCAGTGGAAAGGAGCTGATAACTACATTTTTAAAAGATAGAAAGGAGACAGAGGGTGGTAAAAAGATAGGCAGAGCAGAAAAGAGATAAACTATAATTTGTTTGTTTTAAGAAAACACCAAAGGAGACTCAGGAGTTGCAAATACTTGGCATATCGGAGTCTGGCCTAAAGTATGCCACCTAGGCATAAGACTAGTAATCTATTCTCTACAGAAATTGAACAACCTATGCCCCCCTTTTCAGGCACCTCAGCCATGGCAGATGGAAGGAGTGAGTTATGGGATGAGAAACAGGAGATTTATTAAATTTGGCACATTTCACAACAAGGACCCCAGGCTTCCCCTTTCTAACTCACAGAAAATTTCTAGCCAGTATTAGCCCCTGGGGGAGAAGAGACAATTATTCCCCAACAAAACTAAGTGCCAAGAAAGTTCTCTGGATAATGGCAATTAAGGATCCTTTAAAAGACAGCTCTGTAACTGAGCAACTTTTATCAAAATCCATTTATTCATCAGCCCCATCAATGCAACTTCCATTGAGCTTTTGCACTTTTAAATGGTAATCCAAGGATCAAATATTTGTGGAATGCCTCCCATACTACAGACACTAACTTAAAAAAGGGGGGGGGAACTAAGGGTATAAAGACACATACAGGGAACAGAAGGTAAACACCAACAAAAATTGTAACAATTAAATATCCTGAAAATGATATAGCATTTATAAAAGATTGGAAGCTATGGAGACCAATCTGAGATCAGAAAATAACTATTCAAAATAAAAAATATGACAGTAGGTGGCGTGTGGGTGGCTCATTCGGTTAAGTGTCTGACTCTTGATTTTGGCTCAGGCCATGATCTCAGGGTCCTGAGATCCTTCCCCAAGTTGGACTCTACTCTGGAGCCTGCTTAAGATTCTTTCTCTCTCTCTCCCTCTGCCGCTCCCCCTCCACTGGCAGTCTAAGAAAAAAAGAAAAAGATGAGAGCTAAAATAAAGAAAAGCACTAAAATGATGAAAGAACACAATAAAAAAAAAATTTTCCTAAGTGTACAACCAAAAGATAAAGAAGTGAAAAAGTAGAAAATAAATAAAAATAAAATGCATCAATATAAGAATTCCATTAATGGAAAAGCAGAAATTCTAAAAAGTGTAGGCAGCGACAATCAAAAGAAAGTGATTATCAAGGAAACAGCAAAAGAAGGTGTCTTAGCCAAACTTATTCAAGAAAAAAGAAGCTATTTTTGATATTCCAAGTAGTAAATTTTTCAATACAGAAAATTAGAGATGTGCACAGCCCTTGAAAGGGGGCACAGTGGTACAGGAAAAATGTGGCTAAGAGGAGATGAGATACCCAAAAGCTCTCCATGCACCTACTGCGAGTCTCAGAACTCTCATGAGCCCCAACCACTTTTGCTATCCACTGCTACTCTGGAAGTACAGAGGCTGGAGATTTTCAGGCAGTATCTGGCATCTGAAAGCCTCAACTCCCTGCTCACAAGACTCAGCTGCCGAAGTGGGTGATCCTCAGAAGCTTCGCCTGGTAGTTACTATAAATCAAGAATCTTACGGAAGGTGGATCACTGCTATTGATTTTAGTGTTGGCCATCCTGATTCAAGAGTTTGGGGCACCTGGGTGTCTCAGTTGGTTAAACATCTGCCTTCGGCTCAGGTCACGATCCCGGAGTCCTGGAATGGAGCCCTGCATCGGGCTCTCCGCTCAGCGGGGACCCTGCTTCTCCCTCTCCCTCTGCCTCTGCCCCTCCCTCTCTTCTGCGCTCTCTCTCTCAAAATAAATAATAAAATCTTAAAAAAAGAAAAAGTTTACCATTTGCCCAATGTGCATGCAACTCTCCCTGGAGTGGCTCTCATTGACAGATTGGAATCTGTCACAGCTGTGTGAGGAAGGGATTTTGATCATTCTCCTCTACCATGCACAGGAGAGAGTAGAAAGTGGTTGTGATGCTATTGCTTTGGCCATAGAGAATCCAGCACAGAACTATGCAGAATTAAAGAGCATCCTCCTCCAAATCGAAGTGGCCAAATACTCCCCCAGCACCACAAATAAAAAATGCCAACACCAATGCATACTGATATAAGATATCAGATCTTTAGAATAAAAAGAAGCTACAAAAACTTCTAAAGATAATGAATAAAGAAATATCAAAACCCCCCAAAAAATTCAAAGGAAAGAATTAGAATTATATTAGAGTTTTTTTTTTTTAAGATTTTATTTATTTACTAACAAAGAAAGAGAGAGTACAAGCAGGGGGAGTGGCTTGGAGAGGGAGAAGAAGGCTCCCACTGAGCAGAGATCGCAACATGGGGCTTGATCGCCTGTGCTGAAGGCAGAGGCTTAACTGACTGAGCCATCCAGGCGCTCCTATATTAGAGTTTTTAAAAGCAGCAATAGATGATGGAGGACAAGAGAAGAAAGGCTTTAAAATTCTGGAAGGAAATGAGTTTTAACTCAGAATGTTATATTCAACCAACATGTCAATCAAATAAAAGTTAAATTAAAAACATTCTCAATAAGCAAGTAGTCAGAAAAATTGTAAGTTTTTCATTCCATGAATGCCCTACTAATTCCTTTGAGACTACTCCTTAAAAAGGAAAGAAAGAAGCAAAAAAGAGAAACATACGACATCCAGGAAGCAATAAATACATTATCAGAGAGGGGCGCCTGGATGGTTCAGTCCGTTAAGCGTCTGCCTTCGGCTCAGGTCATGATCCCAGTGTCCTGGGATAGAGCCCCACATCCAGTTCCCCATTGGAGCCCCATATGGAGCCCCCACATCAGGCTCCCTGCTTCTCCCTCTGCCTCTGCTCCTCCGCCTTGCTCATGCTCACTCGCTCTCCTGTGTGTGCACTCTCTCTCTCTCAAAATAAATAAATAAAATCTTAGAAAAAAAGAAAAATTAAATACATTATCAGAGAGTCTGAGGATAACAGATATGTAACAGTGCTTAAGACTAAACAGTCCAAATTGGAACAGGATAGAAAGACGGAGTACTCTGGGAAAGATACTTCTGGGGGAATGGGGAGCTATGAATTATCAGGGAAAATTAAGTTCAGGCACACAGACCACAAAACAAGTGAAATATTAAAAAGTTGAACAAATTTTAAAGAAAGGAAAGATAATGAGTATATCATTTGATCTATAATTAACAATATTTATATTTAACATTTGATAGAATTACCTAGAGGTTAATTCTTGGGGGAGGAGAAATGGCAGGGTGAGTTAACAGAACAGAATCCTTATATACCATAATGTATTACTATGTAATGTATTAAACATATAACATATGTAATCCTAACATATAATAGCAGCAAGTAAATATAGATAAGGTCTAAAATTTATAAATCAAAAAAGAGCAATAAGAAAATATTTTTTACAGGGAAGTAAAAACAAAACAAAACAAAAAAAAACAGCTAAGAGAAAATTTGTTGCCTTAATAGAAGTGTGACAGAGTGAACTATAAATATGCCATGCTAGCATGGGAAGAGAGAGGGAAGAGAAAAGTTTTGTAAAAAGTGTTTATATTCTATCTCTGAAAAAAACCTATGCATTCTAATTGGAGGAATTTGCCTTTATTATATAACCATTCCAACTGAGTTTCCTGAGGATGTCAGCTATACAGCAAAGCAGAAATAAAAGAAATCAAATAACTCTGATTAGGAACTGAGAAAGCAGAATCATTTACTTAGCAAAAAGTAAATATGTTCAAATTAAATATGTATATTTTATACTATAGAGTTATTGCTTTTTATCAGTTTTAAATACAGGTACAAATTCAGAAAGATGCCAAATACTACTTTTTGTTCAAGCTGTGTTGGGAAAAGTGATTGATTAGATAAGGGATTGTTGAGCATCTATGCATATAAAATAATAATAACAATAATAATAGCTATAGACAATGAATTCATTTAATACTGAAAACAATTATGGGACTCCTGGGTGGCTCAGTCAGTTAAGTGTCCAACTCTTGATTTCGGCTCAGGTCATGATCTCAGGGTCCTGAGATTGAGCCCCGAGTTTGGCTCCATGCTGGGCATGGATGGAGCCTGCTTGGGGTTCTCTCTCTCCCTCTCCCTCTGTCCCTTCTGCCACTCGCACTCATGCTCTCTCCCCATATATATATAAGAAAATACTGAAAACAACTTCAAAATGTAGACACTATCATTACTCTCACTTTAGATGAGGAGACTATGGCACAGAATTTCAGAGACTTGCCCATGGCATCACAGATAGTAAGTGGTGGAGCCATAATTCAAACCCTGGCATAGGGATGAGGAAGTGACAAGCCAATACACTGTGCACTATGTCTTGAACTCAATCAGTATAAACCTGAACATTTTTTCTCTGAAACCTGTCTCTTCTGTATTATTTACCTACACAATCCTGTAAGGCAAGGCTCCTGAATAATTTCAGACTCATTGCTCTCTTTCCTTCTTGTTCCTCCCCAAACTGACAGTCTTCAACTTGGCCTCATCCCACTGCCATTGCATCATCCCTCAGCTGTACTTTCTGCCTTATACTCCCTCCTCAATATCATTTCTAACCTACCCTTTCTGTTGACACAGGAATTATCTCCTTCACACAACTCCTTTTATTCATTGCTTTCTTGACATGTATTAACTCTTTTTTTAATTAACATAAAATGTATTATTTGTTTCAGGGGTACAGGCCTGTGATTCATCAGTCTTACACAATTCACAGTGCTCACCTTAGCACATAACCTCCCCAGTGTCCATTCCCCGGGCACCCTATCCCTCCCACCCCCCTCCACTCCTGCAACCCATAGTTTGTTTCCTGAGAAGGAGTCTCTTATTGCTTGTCTCCTCCTCTGGTTTCATCTTGTTCATTTTTCCCTCCCTTCCCCTATGATCTTCTGTCTTATTTCTCAATTTCCTCATATCAGTGAGATCATATGATACTTGTCTTTCTATGATTGACTTATTTTGCTCAGCATAATACCCTCTAGTTCCATCTACCTCATTGCAAATGTCAAGATTTCATCTTTTTGATGGCTGCATAGTTTTCCATTACACACACACACACACACACACACACACACACACACACACACACCCCACATCTTTATCCATTCATCTGTTGATGGACATCTAGGCTCCTTCCACAGTTTGGCTATTGTGGACATTGGTGCTATAAACATTAGGGTGCACGTGCCCCATCGGATCACTGCATTTGTATCTTTGGGGTACATATCCAGTAGTGCAATTCCTGGGTCATAGTGTAGCTCTATTTTCATCTTTTTGAGAAACTGCCATACTGTTTTCCAGAGTGGCTGCACCAGCTTGCATTCCAACCAACAGTGTAGGAGGGTTCCCCTTTCTCCACATCCTCCCCAACATCTGTCGTTTCATGACTTGTTAATTTTAGCCACTCTGATTAGTGTGAGGTGGTATCTCATTGAAGTTTTGATTTGTATTTCCCTGATGCCGAGTGATGTTGAACACTTTTTCATGTGTCTGTTGGCCATTTGGATGTCTCCTTTGCAGAAATGTCTGCTCATGTCTTCTGCCCATTTCTTGACTGGATTATTTGTTCTCTCAGTGTTGAGTTTAAGAAGTTCTTTATAGATTTTGGATACTAGCCCTTTATCTGATATGTCATTTGCAAATATCTTCTCCCATTCTGGCGGTTGTCTCTGGGTTTTGTTGACTGTTTCCTTTGCTGTGCAAAAGCTTTTTATCTTGATGAAGTCCCAATAGTTCATTTTTGCCCTTGCTTCCCTTGCCTTTGGCGATGTTTCTAGGAAGAAGTTGCTGCGGCTGAGGTCGAAGAGGTTGCTGCCTGTGTTCTCCTCTAGGATTTTGATGGATTCCTGTCTCACATTTAGGTCTTTCATCAATTTTGAGTCTATTTTCATGTGTGGTGTAAGCAAATGGTCCAGTTTCATTCTTCTGCATGTGGCTGTCCAATTTTCCCAACATGATTTGTTGAAG
>NW_028055324.1:0-399 GCF_054177405.1 Leptonychotes weddellii
TTTGCATGGAAACACAAAAGACCTCAAATAGGCAAAACAATCTTGAGAAAAAGAAAAAAGTGAGACCTATGCTCCCTGATTTCAATGTCTAATACAAACTATACCATTCAAATCAGTATGGTATTGACATGAAAACAGACACATAGATCAATGGGACAGAATAGACAACCCAGAAATAAACTCACACATATATGTTTGAATAATTTACACAAAGAGGGCAAGACTATACATTAAGGAAAGGACTGTCTCTTCAGTAAATCATGGTGGGAAAACTGGTCAACTATATGCAAAGTACTAAAACTAGATTGCTAGTTTATATCACATACAAAAATCAAACTAAAATGTATTAAAGACCTAAATGTAAGACCTTTTTTGTTTTGTTTTATTTAAAACTTATAG
>NW_028055325.1:0-399 GCF_054177405.1 Leptonychotes weddellii
ATTATAATTTCTACAAAAGTGAGAAGTCATCAGGTGAATACTTTCTTAACTTCCCTCTCCGTGCCTAACAGTGACCTTCCATCACAGCCATCAGATTCCCCCTGCCCTCTTGCCCCAATATCAACATTTATAAATTACTCTCCACCTATATTTTTGTATCTCCTTTGCACTCTTCACCCCTGTAGCCTTCCAAGGGCTGCGACCCTATCATATATGCCATCTCTCCATTCTCCAATAACATAATCATTAATGACTCCCAGCCATCAGCATTTAAACACATTCGAGTCGTCTCTTCTGTTAACAACCCACCTCTCCTATACACAGTTTTCCTGTTCCCCACCTCTTGCAGATACAGCGCATCTCCTTCCCTGGACGGTCTACAGGATTATCTCCATTTTC
>NW_028055326.1:0-399 GCF_054177405.1 Leptonychotes weddellii
CATTGATAGCATTTTTAAGTTCTGCCAATTCAGCTTTCATTTCTGCCCTTAGAGACTCTATGTTGCCATTAATTGATTTCTCCATTCTAGTCTTCATACTTGCTAGCCTGAATTCCATCTTCCACATCTTGGTTATATCTGAATCCATTTGTATATCGGTGGCATCCTAAGTCATAATCTCTGAGTCTTTCCTATTTTGCGGGTTCCTCCTCCTAGTCATTCTGTTGATGGGTGGTTGAGGGAATGTGCAGAGTCCAAATTATTGACCACAACCCAAGCAAGATGCACCTGTTTTCTAGGGACTTAGGGTTGCTGGCCTCTTGTTTTCCCAGCCTGTCTTCTGGGGGAGGGGTCTCCCACCCTGTTACTCAGGCAGCCCTGTTTGGGCAGAGTTGCCCT
>NW_028055327.1:0-399 GCF_054177405.1 Leptonychotes weddellii
TATTATGATGTGATAGGTGCCCAATAATGAATTACTGAATGAAGTTTAAGGTTTGGGGTGAAAACATTTTTATCTATAGCTCACTGCCTAAATCTTTTTTTTTTTTTTAAAGATTTTATTTATTTATTTGAGACAGAGAGAATGAGAGACAGAGAGCATGAGAGGGAGGAGGGTCAGAGGGAGAAGCAGACTCCCCGCCAAGCAGGGGGAGCCCGATGCGGGACTCGATCCCGGGACTCCAGGATCATGACCTGAGCCGAAGGCAGTCGCTCAACCAACTGAGCCACCCAGGCGCCCATTGCCTAAATCTTGACTACACTGGAATATGGAAATACAATGAAGACCAGTATTCTTGTCCCTTCAGCCCAGGGAAAAAGCAACAGAATGGATGAATACGGT
>NW_028055328.1:0-399 GCF_054177405.1 Leptonychotes weddellii
GAATAGGAATTTTTTTTTTTATATATGATGCCAAAGGCAGAAGTTACAAGAAAAAATACAGATAAATGAATAGCATCAAAAAAAAAATTAAGTTGTGCTTCAGTGAAAATTATCAAGTAAGTGAAATAAAATTCAGAAAATGGGAGAAAACAATTGCAAATAATATATTTTACAAAGGTTTTATTTCCAGAATATATAAAGATCTTTGCAACTCACCAATAAAAGTACAAATAATTCAACTTATTGATTTTTTAGGAATACAGGCCAACACCCCAGCATGTAATAGTAAAACTCGCAAATCTTAGGACCAAGGAACCATCTTAAGGGCAGTTAGGGGGAAGAGATTCCTTACGTACAGATGGATGAACATCAGAATAACGTCAGGCCTATCCACAGAGA
>NW_028055329.1:0-399 GCF_054177405.1 Leptonychotes weddellii
CTCTCTCTCATTCTCTCTCTCTCAAATAAATAAAATCTTTAAAATAAATAAATAAATAAATAAAATCCTGGCTTTTGAGTCAAAGTTGTGTTTCTGTGCTCTTTATTAATCTTAGAAGAACATGGAAAAACTACAATAGTGGATCCTATTCTATATGAAAAATCAGAGAAGATACAGGAGTTAAGCATGCAATGTTGGCATTTGTTCTAAAGTAGCTCTGCATGTATACTAAATGAGAAAGGTATAAGGTAAAAAAAAAATTAAGTACTTCTAAAATGGAATCACTATTTAGTATGCAATGTTGACAAAGATATGAAAAACAGGAACCCTCAGGTCCTTTTTTGAGGGCAAATTGGTAATATGCATCAATTATTCTAGCAGATGATATGATACTTTATG
>NW_028055330.1:0-399 GCF_054177405.1 Leptonychotes weddellii
CACATCCCAGAGAGCAGAGGAAGCTGCAGCTGAGCACCACCAGGGCCACCAAGAAGGAAAAGGGCAGGGCCATTGGAGAACCTGCAGATGCTGCTGGCCTGGCTGGGGTGGGCAAGTCTGGGAACCGTGGCTCTAGGTTCTCTGAACATCTTCCCTTGTGTGTGTGGCTTAAGTAGGGGACATGGGAGTTTTCAATTTCCGAACGTTTCCCTTACTTTCTACTTCTCTTTTTAGTTTCCTTTCTGCACTTTCTACTTGGTTTAGAGCACTGTTTCCCAACTCTATGTACATATTTTCATGATTGCCCTTGCCTCCAGAGTTTCCTTTGATGTTTTTTAATTGAAACTTCCAGAAAAGTTAATACCAGGGATACAATATGTATAGTTATGTACTGTACTT
>NW_028055331.1:0-399 GCF_054177405.1 Leptonychotes weddellii
TCACTAGCCTGGTTGCTGACCAAACATGTTCTACAAGAGGTCCTTAGGTCAGGGTCCTGGTGTAGGGCAATGAAGGCCTAGGTATGAGCAATGAAGGTGTCACGGGATTTCTTTTCCATTGGTGCCCATGATTCTTGGTCATGCTGCTTTGAAGAATGAAGAGGTAGACAAGGAGAAGAGTGGTGGGCAGGAAAGCAAACTTTATTGAGCAATAGCAAAGTGATAGTACAAAGCTCCCGAAGAGGAAGGGGACCCGAGAGGGTTGCCATCAGAGTTTCTAAGTCTCGGGGTTTTTATGGGCTTGTTAGCGGGCTGTTTTCATCTAATTAACCCTCCCTGCATCTGTCATCCAATCAGGCTTTTGTCATCTATCAATCACATGGAAAAGGTGGAGGGCTC
>NW_028055332.1:0-8735 GCF_054177405.1 Leptonychotes weddellii
TGCAGGGGGTGGCCTTTGAGCTGAGCCTGATAGATGCCATGGGAGAGATGGACATTCTGGGTGGAAGAAGTGACATGAGTGGGGTCCAGAGAAAAACCCAGGGCCTTTTAGAAGAAAATAAATATCCTATAACAAGTTCTGTCTTGGTTTAGCTGCAGCCCCCCCAAATCGGAATCAAAGGAATTGGTGACACATACTTGTTGGTTCAAAGTTAAATTTCCAGACCATCTGATAGGACTTCAAAAGGAGTTAAATTTCTAGACCACCTTCATTGGACAAAAACCAGTTTTGTATCTCTTGGTACCTTACAGAATTGGAAGATGTACAAAAGATTAGAATTTACATACAAGAGATTATTGTTGACAAGAGATTGGAAATCCAACGGATAATTTCTTTGGAGACAGTTGTGGGAGTACTACGGCAGTCTCCCTCCCCTTTGGAAATATTTCCTTTCCTCTTGAGCCAATTGAAAGGGAATTTTAAGGGCACCACTCAGAGATGTGGACCTATGTCCATTGGATTCTGTAAGGACGAGAAGCTGCTACTGGACCCATGACTGGAAAATCCTAAAGTCAAGAGTCTGTGACTGGCTAGTTGCATAGGGAATGGAGACTGTTGGGACAAAGGGTACCTGAGTGCTTTTTCCGTGGGCCAGAGATGGCCACAATGGAGAGAGTAGCCTGCCCAAGAGCCTTGCTTAGAGCAGGCTGTGACCTTAACAGAAGGAGTAGATTCCTAGGCCCCAGGGGCTGAGGGAGGATACTGGAGGATACTGGATGGAGGAAAAGGCATACCTCAGGAGAAATTCGGGGATATACTCCAGGTGAAGCCTCCATAGATCCACAAATACACTCCAACAGAAATATCAGCCTTAAGCCTCTGCTACTTGGAGGTGGTGCCAGGTCCCCTGCTGCCAGTCAAGGTAGAAACTCTCCTCCTACTTGCCTCTCCCTCTGTCCTCTTCAGTGAGGATCCAGGGTTAGCCCTGTGAGCAGAGGACAGAGAGGCAGGGTCAGAAGCTCAGATACAGCAAAAAATGAAGAAGCCAATCATGCTCTCTTTTCCCACAACGTCAGCGTGGGGCAACCTCCAATGAGGAAGAGAGGCTTTGAGTGAGATTTGGAGTTCTGACTTTTCTATGTGACTCAACAATTTACTAGAATGAGGCTTATGAGAACTCCTATTGACCACAGGACTTTTCATTATCCGTGAGTGAGCTGCCTGAAACTTCACTGAGGACAATGATGAGTGCTCCAGAGCAGATGGAGTGGGCTGTGAGGGGAAAGAACTAGGTTGTCTTCTGACTGTGTTCAATGAATCCTGCTCGTTCAGTATAAAGGCATCAGTAGTTTAGTTTGACATAAGGAACAAAAAGAGGAACAGTGGAAAATACTGCTTTAAAGGTAGTGAGACCCTGTGATGCTGTCTACATAGTTTAGAATTTATTTTGGACTCAGAGAAGAAATTAAAGATGGGGCAGAAAGAGAGTAAAGTGATCAGAGCTTCAGGCAGGCTAAAGTGAAGACAAGCCATGGAGAGCTTGGCAGAGAAAATGCAAAAAAGCACCCCACCCCTCATTATTTTCCTGCTAGATGCCCCAACTCTATATTTCCAGGACTCACTCATGGCCTGTCCTGATGGTCCCAAAGGGGAAGCTGAAGCCAGACTATAACCCAGAGAATCTCTTCAGCTGATCTAGTAGTAGCAAAATTGTTACACGCATATATATATATTTACCTTATATGTACATGTGTATGTGTGTGTGCATGTATTTAACTATACTTATATGTGTGTATATATATTTTATACACATATGAAAAAAATCAAGGAAAAGCAAAAGAGTGATTACTTCGAAAGTCAACTTCCTCTGGGAGGAAGGAAGGGGACCGAAATTGGGGAGGGACAATATTAAAGACATAGTGAGATTAATTGGTATGACATTAAATATATTAAATATTATCAAATTAAAATTATTAAATATAAGAGGCAATAGAATCAAGGCCCAAGTAAAAGAGTTAATCTTTGAGACCAGCAAGGAAACTTTTTTTATAAATAATGGTGGGAAGGATGTCTTTAAAAATTGAGAATGTAAGGGAGAAGTTTCAAAAAATTCACATCAGTCATTTCAGTAAAGCGGAGTAAAGGTCAGCTGCTGAGAATCTGAGGAGCAGTGGGTGGTGGGTTGTCAGGCCCCCCAGTGTCTGCAATGCAGTTGTTGCTCAATAACTGTGTGTTGAATGAATGCTGATTAAGAGAATTTTTTTTAAAAAATTGGAATAAACACTTAGTCACTTGCTAGGAAATAAGCCATGAAAGAATATAAGAATAAAAGAACACTTGGACAGCTCTGTAGTTTCAACTGAGGTTAGTAGCATAAATCTATTGTAGTAAAGCCAACTGGCAACCCAAGAGTTCTAGAGAAGAAAGAAAATGGTGGGTTTGGGAAGGAAGGACTAACAAAAGGGAGGCATTCTAGGGGGTTAGTAAAGACATAATAGAAATAGCCAGTCATGGGACCAGGCTGGCTAAAGAGGGAAATGAAACCAGCCTTAGAGGCTGAGGGACTAAAATTCCCCTCTACTGAAGTTTCTCTCTCTACTGGCCCTTTCCCACCACCATACAAACTTGCTGTTATTTCCTTCATCTTTAAAGAAGACAATACAAAGCCTGCTCTTGACCTCAATTCCACTGCCAGCTACTGTCCCATTTCTCTGCTCTACTTCACAGCAGATGCCCTTGAAAGGGTCTCCTACACTTACTGTCTTAAATTTCCCTTCTCCCATTCTCTCCTTTGGTTTTTCTCCTACCTCTCTGGCTGCTCCTCCCTCCCTCTCCTTTGCGGGCCCTCCTCTTCTCCCTGACCTGTTAAGCTTGGAGTATCCTGAAGTTGAATCCTTCTTCTTTTTCTCTTCACTACCTATGCTCACTCCTTGGCATTGCCCTCCTGTCTCAAGACTTTAACCACCATCTATGCCTCTCAAATATCTATGTCCTGGCCAGAACTCTTTCTTGAAATTCAGACTCATACATCCACCTTTTACTCAACATAATAGATATCTCAAGCTAATTTTGTCCAGAACAGACCTTCTGAGTACCCTCCCTTCCCTACTCTTGCATCTGTTCCACTTACAGTCTTCCACTTCTCAGTTGATGTCAACTCCATCCTTCCATCTGTTCAAACCAAAAGTCTTGGTGTCAACCTTCACTCTTTTCTCTGATACTGTATATCCAAGCATCCTGTAGGTGCTTTCGAAATATATCTAGAAGCCAACCATTTCTCACTACATCCATTACTGGTACTCTGAGCCATGATATTTCTCTTACACAATAGAATAGAATACCTAGAATACCTTGTCTCGCTTATACCTTTTACTTCCCATCATCTCCCCCCACCTCAATCTATTCTCAACATAGCAGTCAAAGTGGTCCTGTTGTAAGTATATTAGATCCTGACATTCCTCTGTTCTAAAACCTCCAATAGCTTTCCAATACTCAGAATAAAAGTTAAAGTCCCTCCAATGATCTACGACACCCTCCACAATGTGCTCTCAAGTAATTCCACTGAGCTCATCTTACCACTCCCTTTGCTCTCAGCTTCACTGCACTTCTTGTTATTCCTACCACACTTGTCTTGCTCCTTATTTCAGGCCTTTGCTATAGTTGTTCGATGGCCTCGAATGTTCTTCTAGATCCCACAAGGCTGATTCCCTCAACTCATTCATGTCATTGCTCAAATGTCAATGTTTGATTTAAAATCATACCAATGAAATGCTAGTAAATGTTTATCAGGTGCTTTTCTGGGAAAAGAGAAGCTGCACTTCGTGTCATTTGCAAGTTTTCATGGTGCAAATGTTCAGCAATTTCGAGTTACCACTGTGATGTCACTGAGTTGATGTTGCTGAGCGTGGCAGTGGGGAGGAGAAGCCACATCAGCTCTCAGGAGCTGGTGCAAGATGATTGCAGCACACCACTGACTGCAACCCCCTCTCCCCCACCACCCCCATTCCTGTCTCCCTCTTAGTGTGCCCTATTTTTTCCAGAGCACGTATCACCTTCTCACGTAACAAGTTACTTATTATTATGTCTATTGTTTATTATCTACCTTGGGCTACAATACCTGCCAGGGATTCTTGTCTGCCTTGTACTGATGTCTTGGAAGAACAATGCCTAGCACAGAGGAGGCTGTTAATACCTTGTTGGATGAATGGACTTCCTAATGAGGGGAGATAGTGCAGATATGGCAATGATTGACTAGGAGAATGTACAGGGTGGAGAGCGGTGGTCAGACATGAAGATATGAGTATTCAGGACAGGTGTGGCCATCCCAAGGAAGGGCTGAAATGGAATGAAGTGGAATTGATGCCTTTGGAGCTGAGAATGCTGTGAGGTTAGGGAGTTCTGAGCAGCCATCATCTCCATGTGGTTTTAGAAGCAATCTCTTTTCTTGGCAGTACATCTGGAAACATGGTTAGAAACCTCAGGGCTTTATGAGACTGAAGAGCAGCCTGCTTGTTTTGAAGCTCTAAATTTAACTTAAAGAACATTATTTCAGAATATATCATTATTATCAGTTTGAATAAAAAGAGTAATGTGCACTGAAAATGAACAAAGGGAATTTATAGGTGTGCACTTACTAAAGGGTGAGAAAATTCTTGATAGTTTTAGGAAATTCTTGGCTGTCACTTTTCTTTGAATAATCTGCCATTGAGACTTACTTTTAACAGTGAACATGGTAATGTGACACCTTCTCACACCCTGATCCAGGGCCTTGAACATCTGGACTTTTCTCCTCTTGCAAACATATGCTCTCTTACAATTAGCAACTCCATTTATACTGGAGCTTTTAATAAAACTTTTCTCCTAATGTACCACTGAAATCTATTTCTTCTCCATACATTCAGTGACATAGGACAATGCCAGCAAGCATGTGGCTTTTATGAGTTCTAAGCCTAACCAGCAATTAATTGCCCTGCTTTTCTGAAACCCAATGTCATACTGTTCACACACTTGGAGATAATCAGCCTCTGCTTACATTGCCCTTGATCTGAAAGCTACTTAGCCTATTAACAGCAGTGTCAAGTCTTTAAAGGCATGTTTCCTACTGCAAGTTGTTCTCATTTATTCAGTTTCTCCAAAGGATACCTTTCATGAATGACGTAAAAGTTGAGTGCTGTTTAATATTCTCCTCTGATGTGCTGTGGGTTTTGCTGTTTGGATACAGGGCAGTCAGGATAGAAAATACTGATGTTATGTTTATTTAATTTTACCTGCTTAAAATTTTTAAAAATTTCATACCCAATGTAAATTTCCCAAATCAGAAGCAAAAGGAAGACCAGAACACAGGCGATAAGTTGAAGTGCTGACTCTTGGCACTTGCAGTGAGTGCCAACCTCTATGAGCATCTGCAGAAGACAGCGTATTAGAGACCTCCTGAAGAATCATTCTCTCACAGCTGTTTGTTTTGGCCTCCCGAGAGCTTTGGCATGCAGAGTGCGGGGTGCGGTGGGGTGGCTGCTTTCAGCAATGTGGCTGCTGTGAATTCCCTCCCTGACTTGGACTTCTCCTCGCCCAGAGTCCGTTCATGGCAGGACCCACTCCGTTCGTCCAGAGGCAGGTCGGAGTGGGTTACCCTCTGCCCTTTGCCCTGATGGCTGCCAGATGTTTCCATGTTGCTCACTGCCCAGCTCACTTGCCCCTACCCCACTAGCTTCCTGATGGTTCTTCACAAGCCTTCCATCTCCAAGGCGGGACTCTGCTGGTCTGAGCCATGCTGATGACAGGCCCAGGCCACAGTCTCAGTTCTGTCTGGTGATTCCACACTGCCCCTGGCCAGTCGCCAGCCCCGTACATGTCCTTGTCACATTAGGGACCAAACCACAGATGCCACTGGATCCGTCCAGACTAATTTCCCCACACCCTTTTCTAGAAAAACCAAAACCCAAAACCAAAAAACCAAACAAAAAAACCCCTTAAGGTCCTTGCTTTAATGATAACTTCAGTCAATAAATATTAATTTGAACACTTCATTTTGACATCTGTCTTTATGAAGCTTATGTGGGGACTCAAGAAATTAACAATAAAATAACAACAAAAACTATGTAGTACAGAGTGCTGAATGCTACAAGGGAAATGTGGTGAGGAGAGCTTAACTGGGAGAGAGAGGCCTCTCGGGAAGCATAAAGATGGTAGTTGGGGGTTCAATTAGAAAACAGTGTCCCCACATTTAAATGGTATGAGCTCCTGGAAACTAAGAATTATAGCGGTTCTCGATATGGTGAAATCCTACCGCACACACGTCAGGCTTCCGTTCATGAAAACAGTCAGATGAGAAGATGGGAACGGTGAGAGGTAGAATGTAAGTCTTAAATTAGGAGGAGCCAAAGGAACACAGTCAGTTCTCAAGGGAAACATAAATACAGAAAAGCACAGCTTCAGGTTAGGGATTCTAATGACGTCAAGCCTCACCTGTTCCTCCCAGCGAGGTGAATGCCAGCATGCGACTGACAAAGGCATAACTCTGCCACTGTGTGTCAGAACAGAGTGTGCGTGACGCCTGCTAGTGGGGTGGGGGCTGGGGGGAGCTGTCCTGCTCACAGCCCCTACGCTCTTCTTCAGGAGGAGTGCTCGTGCTCTGTGTCACTTGACTGTTACCCTCAGAGACTGGAGCCTATCCTAGGACGACCAATCCAGAGGCTGACTGTGAACTGGCCCAAAGCGATCAGCTCTGCGCCAAGGACGATGGTAAGGGGAGTTTGTCAATCAGATTCTCTTTGGATCTCTCTCTTTCTGGAATTAAAACTAGGAAATATGGTATGGCAGGAAAAAGCAAGAAAGCAGAGACTGAGAGGCTGAGGCACATTAATGCTGAGCATTGGAGGGAAGACCATCCTTCCTCAGCTGCTGGTGAGGGGCGGCAGCAATCAGCGTATCTCCCACTCCTCACCTCCCCCTTCTCCACCCCCGCCAGCCTTTCAGTGTCTCTGGCTGACTCCAGCTGCCAGTATCCGTGTCTCTGAGTCTAAAGGCCTTATTTGCAGAACATAGAGCAAGAAGAAGTACCAGGAAATAAGCAGCTCTCGGGAACAGCTTTCACTCACGGGCTCACGGGAATTGATATATAAATACTACCCCAGGTCCCTGGCCCCTGGGGTTGGATCCATCTAGCTTTCTGCTTCTCACCATTTCCTTCAGTTTCCCTGCAAGATGAAGCCTCAGTCATCCACTGTGATAGCGGCTTAATCCCACATCCTTTATTGCCTGCCTACTACTCTATTCTCTGCCCTATTCCTCTGCAATATTTCCTGTACCTCCCAAATAAAGTATTTGCATGTGAATTCTCATCTCCGACTCCCCTTCCTCAGGAGGCAGGAAGATGACTTTGGACACCGAAGCAACTTGGATCTTGAACACCGGTTGCCAAAGCACTCCTGGATGGCTGTGCTTGGAGTCTTGGAGCTTTTTCCTTTCACCAGGTGTGTCCTTGCTCAGTAAGCGGCCATTACGAGTGACCCAAGGAGCCTAAATTCTCAAGACAGGAAACAGGTGGCTAAGGAAGGAAGAAGTCAGTGGGTTCCATCTTAGAGATAGAACCAGAGCCTCCTTTAGGAATATTTCTGGTAAATATTTGTTTCATGCTGGGAGGTTCTGTCAAAACAAAGGCAGATTTCTAGTCAAAATAATTAGGTCTTGAAAACTTCCTGTCTCTGTGAATGTCCTGTGTTTGACTGCCATGTGAACACTGACACCATTAAGGATAGGAGGTGACTATTCCAGTACAATCCGTTCATGACACTGTTTTGAAAAATGTTAATAACCTATGATATTGGGGGAAATTTTTTGGAATTATACATAGTTGGGTATGGAATACTTATCTCTTATAGATGCCACTTAAAGAAGGTTGGAAGGCCAGGTGCTTCTATTCTATTCATTCTGAAGAGAAAACGTTTCTCCACAACTTGAATCTAGACCAATTTTTGTGATGTGTGTGTACAGTGATTACATTATGCTACATTCATATAATAAAATATTATGTTCAGGACGTCAATAAAAGACTTGAAATGGGTACAAATAACTGCTGAGTGTTCTGTGTAGCACACTCTTCCACATTTTGTCCACCTTTCATCATCTTTGAGATATTTTGTACTCTAAGCTGTAGAAAACGACAATAATGCAAATGATTGTTGTCCATAAAAATGCAAATGAACAGTATCAGGTGCAATTGATTATTGCCATGCAGATCTTTTTTTTTGTTTTTAAAGATTTTATTTTTTATTTATTTATTTGAGACAGAGAGAATGAGAGAGAGAGCATATGAGAGCGGGGAGGGTCAGAGGGAGAAGCAGACTCCCTGCCGAGCAGGGAGCCCGATGCGGGACTCGATCCCGGGACTCCAGGATCATGACCTGAGCCGAAGGCAGTCGCTCAACCAACTGAGCCACCCAGGCGCCCTTGCCATGCAGATCTTGACCAGTTTTGCAGGCAAGTTGAATTCATTTCAGCATTACTTGTGTTTATTGTATAGTAACAGGAGAGACATAATTTTACCCTTTAAAAAATTGTCCTTAGACAATGACACATAGGTAAAGGGAAGAAACAAAACCAAGTTGTGCATTAGCATGAATTGTGTGATCACGCTTCAGAAGAGTAAGGATCTTCCCTGAAAAATCTTTGGGAAGTAGGTTCAGAGCCAGAGGACTATCTTTAGGGTGAAGACTCTTTCTCTTCACAGGGAGGCC
>NW_028055333.1:0-399 GCF_054177405.1 Leptonychotes weddellii
TGGCCATCCTTCTGGGGAGAAGCCAAACCATATCATTTACTGGCTGCCTTTTGCAGATGTACCTTGTTTTCTCACTGGGCTGCACAGAGTACTTCCTCCTGGCAGCCATGGCTTATGACCGCTATCTGGCCATCTGCTATCCTCTACGCTATGGGGCCATCATGAGCAGCCTGTTCTCAGCACAGCTAGCCCTGGGATCCTGGCTGTGTGGTTTTCTGGCCATTGCAGTGCCCACAGCCCTCATCAGCACCCTGTCCTTCTGTGGTCCCCATACAATCAACCACTTCTTCTGTGACATTGCACCCTGGATCACCCTGGCTTGCACCAGCACACAGGCAGTGGAACTCGTGGCCTTTGTGATTTCTTTTGTGGTCATCCTGAGTTCATGCCTCATCACCC
>NW_028055334.1:0-399 GCF_054177405.1 Leptonychotes weddellii
GGCCGACCCGCCCCCCGCCCCCCGCCCCCAAATGCTGCCTCCAGCCGCCGCTGGCGCGGGCAGCACCGCCCCCTGGCGGCCACGCGGACTCCCGGCAAGCCCGGCCCCCAGCCCCGCCCGCCGCTCCCCGGGGCTTCTCCCCGCCCACCCCCGCGCCGCCAGCCCTCTGCAGACCCAGGGCCCCGCCCGGGCGAACTGACGGGGGGGCGGGGGCCAGGCCTGGCGGGCAGCACAGAGGAGGCCTGGACAGCAGCCGCGGGGCTGGGAGTCAGGCGGGATGGGGGGACCGCAAGAACTGAAGCAGAGGCGACAGCAAAAGGCGTGGCGGGGGTGGGCCTAGCTGGGACACTGCCCAGAGGGCAGGCGGTGCGGGTGTGGTAGGCACCCCAGAGCGCCGTC
>NW_028055335.1:0-399 GCF_054177405.1 Leptonychotes weddellii
TATTTTTTATCGTCATAATAAGTTGAAAGCTAAAAAATAAAAGCTCGTAATTTCACTTATGTTGTTCCGATAAGCAGCGTATTATAGACTCTTAAATTCTGCTGTCAACAGCATTTTACAAATTAATTTTTAATACTGTGATAATTACGGGTTTTATTCAAAACTTGATACTTAAATAGCTTTATAAATATTACTATATACTCATTAAATCATTGTGATTTTAATACTCTTAAAGGTATTAATTGCAATTTTGAGTTTTCAGTAAATGACTTTAATAACTCTTTTAAAAACCAGAACTTTTATAATATTAAAATGACACTCTACTTACACCCTACTAATAGGAAATAGATATGAGCATGACCTTTTATATCAAACCTAAGACCTCATGGTTAAAAAAGC
>NW_028055336.1:0-399 GCF_054177405.1 Leptonychotes weddellii
TTTTTTTTTTTTAAAGATTTTATTTATTTATTTGAGAGAGAGAGAATGAGAGACAGAGAGCATGAGAGGGAGGAGGGTCAGAGGGAGAAGCAGACTCCCTGCTGAGCAGGGAGCCCGATGCGGGACTCGATCCCGGGACTCCAGGATCATGACCTGAGCCGAAGGCAGTCGCTTAACCAACTGAGCCACCCAGGCGCCCACACTTGGCTGTACTTACTAGGCCAAACCCCAGTCCTGCTTAGAGTGGTTTCTCTGCCAACTCCGCACCCAAGACCGCAGAGCTAAATTCAGACAGCCAAAACCCAAAGCGCCACCCAGGCTCTCTTAAACTTCATGATGATGGCCCTAGAGGAACACACAACACTAGCAATCCTACTCCCTCAGCCCAGGTACTCGCTC
>NW_028055337.1:0-399 GCF_054177405.1 Leptonychotes weddellii
CAGCAGGGTCTGCCTGTGGAAATAAAGTTTACTGAACAGAGCCATCTTCTCCAGTCCTCAATTCACTCACTATTGAGCCCACAAGACCTTCCTCGAAACATCCCCGAGTTCTTTCTCGTAGGACTATCACATACTCGAAGGTTAACAGCTCTTCCTGAGGACAATGGAGGGGCTCTGAAAAGAGCCTTTGGGTTTAAAGCTGGCACGGAACCAGGAAATCACATTTACGCCCTCTCCCCGCGGATGCGGCGCGCCAGCTGGATGTCCTTGGGCATGATGGTGACGCGCTTGGCGTGGATGGCGCACAGGTTGGTGTCCTCGAAGAGCCCCACCAGGTAGGCCTCGCACGCCTCCTGCAGGGCCATGACGGCCGAGCTCTGGAAGCGCAGGTCGGTCTTG
>NW_028055338.1:0-399 GCF_054177405.1 Leptonychotes weddellii
TCTCTGTTCTATTAACCTGATTATATTCTTTTTTCTTTTTTCTTTTTTTGGTTCTGGGTCTCTTCTAATTTATTTAGTGTATATTTCACTGGGGTTGTTGTTGCTCTTTTAGTATTTTGTTCGCTCATTCATCTATTCTCTGGACAAAATGACAAGATGTAAAAACTCAGCACAAATAAAAGAACTAGAGGCAGTAATGCCTGCCAAGGACCTAATGTGTATGAATATAAGAGGTCAGAACTAGAGTTCAGAATAACGATGATAAAGATACTGGCTGGGCTTGAAAAAAGTATAGAAGACACTAGAGAATCCCTTTCTGAAGAAATAAAAGAACTAAAATCTAATCAAGTCGATATCAAAAAGGCTATTAATGAGATGCAATCAAATACAGAGGCTCTA
>NW_028055339.1:0-399 GCF_054177405.1 Leptonychotes weddellii
TCTAAAGATGTGTATTTTAATTAAACCAATAACCTTAAATTAGCTTTTTTTTTTTTTTTTTAAAGATTTTATTTATTTGACAGAGAGAGACACAGCGAGAGAGGGAACACAAGCAGGGGGAGTGGGAGAGGGAGAAGCAGGCTTCCCGCCGAGCAGGGAGCCCGATGCGGGGCTCGATCCCAGGACCCTGGGATCATGAACTGAGCCGAAGGCAGACGCTTAACGACTGAGCCACCCAGGCGCCCCATCCTTAAATTAGCTTTAATGCCAAACATTTTCCCAGATCACATGAACTTGAAATACATTTGGGCTAGTTTCTGTCTTAAAGTTTTAGAATGTACAGTCTTTACAAGTACTTGCCCTCAAACCAACTAAATAGAGCTCTTTTACACATGTTAG
>NW_028055340.1:0-399 GCF_054177405.1 Leptonychotes weddellii
CTTAACCAACTGAGCCACCCAGGCGCCCCTTAACATCTGTTTTTTAATTTAAATTTATTGTTAATGCACAGAGCAATATTGGTTTTAGGAGTAGAATTCAGTGATTCATCACTTACATACAACACCTTATGCTCATCACAACAAGCACCCTCTTTAATGTCCATCCCCCATCTAGCCCATCCCTCACCCACCTCCCTCCAGCAATCCTCAGTTTGTTCTCTATCATTAAGAGTCTCTTATAGCTTGTTTCCCTCTCTCATTTTATTCTTTCCCCCTTCCCCTATATTCATCTGTTTTCTGTCTTAAATTCCATATATGAGTGAGTGAGATCATATGGTATTTGTCTTTCTCTGACTTATTTCTTTTTTGTTTTGTTTTCATTTTTTTTAAAAAGATTTT
>NW_028055341.1:0-399 GCF_054177405.1 Leptonychotes weddellii
GGTTAGATAATTAAGATCTATTCTCTTTTTTTTTTTTTTTAAGATTTTATTTATTTATTTGAGACAGAGAGAATGAGAGAGAGAGAGCACATGAGAGGGGGGAGGGTCAGAGGCAGAAGCAGGCTCCCTGCCGAGCAGGGAGCCCGATGCGGGACTCGATCCAGGGACTCCAGGATCATGACCTGAGCCGAAGGCAGTCACTTAACCAACTGAGCCACCCAGGCGCTCAAGATCTATTCTCTTAACAGGTTTGGTGATTATAATACAATATTGTTGTCTCCATTGACTATACTGTGCATTAGATCTCCAGGACTTATTTATCTATGAGTTGCAAGTTTGTACCCTTAAACATCTCTCCAATTGCCCCACCCCCAACCCCTGGTAACCACCATTTTACTC
>NW_028055342.1:0-399 GCF_054177405.1 Leptonychotes weddellii
GGAGGACTTCAGACAAGGACTCTCCCTGGGGTCCTGGGCACTTGCTGGCTGTGTGTCCTTGGGGAGCACTGCATGCGATAGGAACTGGCGGACCTGGTACTTATTTCAGATGGTGAATTCTGTTGGTGACTAGAAAATCCCCAGGCTCTCCGCACAGGCTGGGGGAGGCCGCGTAGCACCTCCAGGGGATGTCACCCCCACCCCCTCCCCCACAACTTGCAAGAAGCAACATGGACATCTGCGGTTCATGTGCCTCACAACACCATTCTCATTTTTCTTCACATTCTCTGGGTAAGGGAATAGGTAGCCAAGGCAAAACATGGCGAACTGATGAAGTAGGAGTAGAATTAGGTAATTCATCACTTACAACACCCAGTGCTCATCACAAGTGCCCTCCTT
>NW_028055343.1:0-8734 GCF_054177405.1 Leptonychotes weddellii
TTTTTCCTCCGATATCTGCCCGCAGAATCACGGCTCTCCACTTGTACCTCAAAACCAACTGCCCGTGATATTCTGTTTGTAGAGATCCAGATCTTCTTACATCTCAGGCTGGTTTCGTGGGTGCTCAGAGTGGTCTGGTAGATATCCAGCTCAATTCCAGGGACCAGCTGAAATAGGGTCCCCTACTCCTCCGCCATTTTCCCCCCTCCCTGTTCATGTGTTTTCAATGCTCTCTTGAGGTTTGAGAAAGATTCCTCTAGGATTTAGTTTTTATATAAAGAGGTATATAGCCAAAGACACTGAATATACCTTACAGAAAAGTCAAATGTTAAATTAAGAAAAGAGAAAGTAACAATGGATAAAATACTGAAGCATATCATTGCAAGACAGCCAACCATGCAATTCTCATGTTTTTTCAAAATAAGAAAAAGGATTTAAGACTATAAAATATCATTTCTGTATTCTATGCGCAACCTCTGAATTATTAGTGGTAAGCTCAGTTCTAAAATCAAGTTTATTTCTCTGTTTAATGAGTAAGGCACCTGTTCTATATTGATGTCATTTTATAAATCAAGGATAATGGTTTTTAAGATTTGTGTATTTGAATGTTTAGACAAGCCATGATATAATACAGTGGATAACTGACTGTTTTAAAGGACATGAAGGTGGGAAGTAGACTGCATGGATACTTCTATACGAAATAGTATCAAGTTATGCAAGCAAAATATAACATAATACACAAGTACTATATACATGGTCCAAAATATATTCATATTGCTAAAGACTGGAAGAGGATATGGGAAAAGTTTTGCATTTGATGTTCATAATTGAACAATGTATAAATGAAAAACAATCTGCAATCTTGGCATAAAATTGAAAAATCACAGGTTTTAAAGGAACCTTCAAGGTCAACTAGTCACATATCCCCTTATCTTCCTCAAGTCATGGTCCATCAGCTTTAATACCTTAATGGTACAGGTGATTATTTGCACATAAGCACTGACACACACACACACACACACACACACTATAGAAAAAAAAAATAATTCAGACCCCATAACAAAAGAAAGAAACTTGATACGCTGCTCTCAGGAAGAAATAGATACAGGTCCATTTGAGGAAAAATACAGAGAAAAAAAAAAGAATCCCTAACACCATGGACATTGAGTGGTTGTAGGAAGTAAGAGAAAAGGTCAAAGAAAAGATAATAGGTACATATGACTAAATAATGACTAAGGAGTAGCTGTCTATAGGTGTTTAAAAATCCTAATAAAAGATGGAAATTATAGAGATGACTTGAAGGGTATAATTAAAAATAATGGGATTAAATTGAGAAAAGGAAAATGTACCTGGAATAGAAAAACCCCCAATTTCCAATGGGTGAAATCTATTAGACTGGGAAGTACCCTTCTAAGGGAGGCAGCAAAATCTTTCAATGCTCAGCACATGGTGGCATTATACAGGTCAAAGCCTGAAAACAGAAGCACAGAAACACTGCCCAGGTCCAAGGGTGGACAAAATAGTCTGGAACATGTTTCCTCTCCCTTTTCTCGGATTCTTTCTTGAGTAATTTCATTCGCCCAAAATGACGGCTATCTTTTTATCTTGGCTTTCATTTCTCAATCTGGCAAGGGCTAATGCCCTTCTGTGAAGAAACAAGAGAGAACAGAGGAGTAAAGAAGCCACAGAAATCAAAAGGTAATTTAATTAAAGATTTTTATTTTCCCTAAATCTGACTGACACCTACTCTGCTTTGGGGTTATTTTTTTCCCGTGCCATCTAAAAAAAGGATAGATCTTTGCCATATAGACTGCATTCACATATTATTATTACATTATTAATAGAAACACATGGAAATAATCCCACAAATACAGAAAGGTACAAAATTAAAAGGTATGGTTCTTCTGACTCCTCCCTTTCCTCAGAGGCCAACGCATTTGTATCATTTATAATTTTAGATTGTCTTTGGTTGCCTTCATAACTCTAAATAATTTGCTTATAGCTATAGTTATTTATAAAAATTAAATAGAATACCAATGGCTACTAACTATCCCCCATATCCATTCTTCTCTTCTACAATAAAAGCATTTTTTTTTTAAGCCAGGTACATATCTGTCCCATTAAAGACAATATGTTTCAGTTTTTCTTATAGATAGGTGTGGTCATGTGACTAGTTCTGTGACTAACAGGATATTAGAAGAGAGGACATAAATATTTCCATGCCATGCCCTTAAAGTGAAGAAATCAGTCTTCCCCCTCTGGTTTTCCTTATTCCAAGGCCTGGAATGAAGTTACGAAGACTGAGCTAGAGCACCCACATGGACAGCAAGATGAAGGCCATGTGTTTAGGATAACATAGCAATGTAATAAGAACCTAGATCCCAGATCCTGTCAAACCAACATACCAGTTGGCATTTCTCTGCTCCAACAGCATAGTTTATATTCTGAACAATAAAAAAAGTACCTATTTTGGAGCGCCTGGATGGCTCAGTTGGTTAAGTATCCAACTCTTGATTTCGGCTCAGGTCATGATCTCAGGGTCATGAGATTCAGCCTCACATCAGGCTCCTGCTCAGCAGGGAGTCTGCTTGGGATTCTCTCCCTCTCCCTCTGCCCCTTCCCCTGCTCATGCTCGTGCTTGTGCCCTTGCGTGTGCGCACTCTCTCTAAAATAAATAAATGTTTAAAAGTATCTATTTTGTATCTGCTATGAAAGGTAACAGATTTAACACACTCCTACTACCTGACACCCTCCCTCTTCTAATTTTTGTAAATTATATATTTTGAGCTGTTCTCCTTCCTGACATTATAATAATATATTTATTTTTTAAAATTTTATTTATCTTTTTAAAAAAGATTTTATTAGAGAGAGAGCACAAGCAGGGGGAGTGCAAAAGGGAGAAGCAGGCTCCCTGCTGAGCAGGGAGGCTGATGCGGGGCTCAATCCCAGGACCCTGGGATCATAACCTGAGCCAAAGGCAGACACTTAATGGACTGAGCCACCCAGGTGCCCCACAAATAATATATTAAATAAATGTTTCTTGATCCTTCAGATCTATATAGTATCTCTTGACTTCCCACTGCATAAGATATGTTAACACCTTTATACTTCCTTTACCCTCCTACTGTTAAGTCATATTATATTTATAGTCTTTTTCAATTAAGTCTTCTGTGCTTTGTTTAAAAATGGATTTCAAAACTGAAAGCCAAGAACACTACAGACCAATAGCTCTCATGAACATAGATACAAATATCCTCAAAACAATATTAGCAAGTTGAGTCCAACAGTGTATAAACAAGATTATACAACTGGGATTTATCCAAAATACACAAGGCTGGTTCAACATTCAAAAATCAAATAATGTAAAAAATATATATAACCCCAACAGGCTAAAAAAAAAAAAAATCACATGATTATATCAATAAATGATGACAAAGCATTTGACAAATTCCAACACACCCATTCATGATAAAAAAAACTTTCAGTAACTAGGAATAGAGGGGAACTTCCTCAACTTAATAAAGGAGATGTACAAAGAACCAACAGCTAACATCATACTTAATGGTGGGAAGATCAAAGCTCTCCTACTAAGATCAGGAATAGGCAAGAATGTCCCTTCTCAACACTCCTTTCAACATCCTAACATGAGCCCTGGCTAATACAAAAGGAAATAAAAGGTACTCAGATTGGAAAAGAAGAAATAAAACTATCTATGTTCACAGATGACATGATTGTCTACCGTAGAAAATTCTCAAGAAACAATAAAATTATTCATGGTACTAAGAAGCAATTACAGCAAAGGTGCATGATACAAGATTAATATACAAAAGTCCAATCACTTTCCTATACACCAGAAATGAACAAGTGGAATCTGAAATTAAAAACACTATTTACATTAACACAATCCAAAATGAAATATGTGGGTATAAATCTCATTATATACAAGATTTGTATGAGGGAAACTACAAAACTGATGAATAAAATTAAAGAACTAAAAAAATGGAGAGAGATTCCATGCTCACAGACAGGAAAACTCAATATTGTCAAGATGTCAGTTCTTCCCAAGTGGATCTATAGGTTCAATACAATCCCATTTAAAAAATCCCAAGAAGTTATTTTGTGGATATCTACAAGCTGATTCTGACATTTATATGGAGATGCAAAAGATTCAGAATAGCCAACGAAATACTGAAGGAGAAGAACAAAGTTGGAAGACTGACACTATCTGACTTTAAGACTTACTATAAATCTACAATAGTCAAAACAGTGTGGTATTAGCAAAAGGATAAATAGGTAAATGTAACAGAAGAGAGAGCCCAGAAATAGACCCACATAAATATACTTAACTGGTTTTTCACAAAGGAGCAAAGGCAATACAATGGAATATGGGCTTTACAACAAATGGTGCTGGAAAACAACATCCACATTAAAAACAACAATAACGGGTGCCTGGGTGGCTCAGTTGGTTAGGCGACTGCCTTCGGCTCAGGTCATGATGCTGGAGTCCCGGGATCGAGTCCCGCATCGGGCTCCCTGCTCGGCAGGGAGTCTGCTTCTCCCTCTGACCTTCCTCCCTCTCATGCTCTCTGTCTCTCATTCTCTCTCTCTCAAATAAATAAATAAAATCTTTAAAAAAAAAAAAAACAACAATAACAACAAAAGCAATCTATATAGACCTTACACACTTCATGAAAATTAACTCAAAATGGATCACAGACCCAAATGTAAAATGTAAAACTACAAAACTCCTAGAAGATAACAAAGGAGAAAAACCTACATGAGCTTGGGTATGGTGATGACTTTTCAGATACAACACCAAAGGCACAATTCATGAAAGAAATAATTGATAAAACTGGACTTCATTAAAATGAAAAACTTATGCTTTGTGAAAGACATCAAGAGAATGAGAAGGCTAGCAAAAGACACATCTAATAAATGACAGTTATTCAAAATATACAGATTACTCTTAAAACTCAACAATAAGGAAACAAAAAACCCAATTAAAAAATGGGCCAAGGACCCTAACTGACACCTCACCAAAGAAGACCTACAGATGGCTAATAGGCATATGAAAAGATGTTCCATTTCTTCTGTCATCAGAAAAATGCAAATTAAAACAATGAGATACCAACCCATATCTATTAGAATGGCCAAAATCTGAAACACTGACAACACCAAATGCTGGCAAGGATGTGTAGCAACATTTATTCACTGATGATGGGAATGCAAAATGGTCACTTTGGAACACATTTTAGCCATTTCTTATGAAACTAAATATACTCTCAATCATATGATCCAGCAGTCATGCTCCTTGGTATTTACCCATATGAATGGAAAACTTATGTTCAAATGTAAATCTGTACACAGATGTTTACAGCAGCTTTATACATCATTGCCAGAACTCATAAACAACCCAGATGTCCTTCAGTAGATGAATGGATAAACAAACTGTGGTACATTCTGACAATGGAATATTATTTAGTGCCAAAAGGAAATGAGCTACCAAGCCATGAAATGTCATGGAGGCAGGTTAAGTGCATATTACTCTGAAAGAGACCAATCTGCAAAGGATCCATACTGTAGGATTTCAACTATGTGACATTTTGAAAAGACAAAATTATGGGGTCAATTAAAAGATCATATTTTTGCCAGGAGTCTGGGGTAGGGGGAAAGGGAGGCATAAAGGATAAAAAGGCAGAGCACAGGGGTACATGGGTGGCTCAGTCAGTTGAACGTCCGACTCTTGGTTTCAGCTCAGGTCATGGTCTTGTGGTTGTGGGATGGGAACGCCATGTGGGGCTTGGCACTCAATGTGGAGTCTGCTTCAGATTCTTTCTCCCTCTCTCTCCCCCACCCCTGTCTGCTCCTCCTCTATCTTTCTAATAAATATATAAAATCTTTTAAAAATAAAATTTTTAAAAAAGGCACAGCACAGATGACTTTTAGGGCAGTGAAACTACTCTGTATGATACTATAATGGTGTACACCTGTGATTATACATTTGTCCAAGACCATAGAACATACAAGACCAAGAATTAACTGCAAATAATGGGATTTAGGGGATTATCATGTGTTGATGTAGGATCATCAGTGGTAAAAAATGTATCACTTTGGTAGAAGATATTGAAAATGAGGAGGCTATACATGTGTAGGGGGCAGGGGGTATATGGGAAAAATCTGTACCTTTCCCTCAATTTTGCTGTGAACTGAAACTGCTCTAAGAAATTAAGTCCTAAAAAAAACCCCTGAAAAATCAATATATAATAAGGTCATGTAAATATTATTAGCTGTACAATCAGGCTCAGATGCATAGAAAGATAGGTGGCATTCTGTATCACTAAAATGCCTAAAATTATGGCACAGTCTTCAAGTTATTTCATTTTGTTTTGTTTGTCGGCCATGACTTACTTGTATATAATTTTATTCTTCCTGAAATTGATAGAGGTCTTTGTATATCTTATTTATATAATGAATATATGCCTTCTTCACCATGAAATATCATTGAGTATCACAGTCATACTATTCATTGAATGTAATAAAATGCTTTCAGGTCACGTCAGAGATTGCCAGCTGCACACCCCAAAATCCATTCTCCCCCTCGTCCTGAGAACAATCCCCATTGCAAGTAGGTTTGCCCAATGGCATTTAAGAAAAAGTTGTTTTTTGCCCTTTCCCCTACTTCCCTGTTTCATCCCAGAATGCCAATGTGATGGCTAGAAATGCAACAGTCATTTGGAAACTGTGAAGTTGCAATGTTGATAAAATGCCAGCAAGCAACTACCTCAGCATTATTCATAATATAAGAAAAAGAAGTATTTGTGTCTGTGTGTGTTTTAAGATTTTACTTAGTTAGAGAACATAAGCAGGGGGAGGGGCAGATGGAGAGAGAGAATCTCAAGCAGACTCGATGCTGACGTGGAGGGCTTGATCCCACAATGCTGAGATCACAACCCGAGCAGAAATTAAGAGTCAGATGCTTAACCAACTGAGCCACCCAGGTGCCCCATATTTGTGTGTTTTCATCATTACAGTCAGGACTATCACCAACAGCCAAACACAATTTCCAACCATTCTACTAGGGCTACTACACAGTAATCATCTTGGGAATTATTTCTATTGTACTCCTTAGTTTCACATAACTTAGATCCCATTTATCTTCTTTTCATTTTATTGGTGCATAACCACAAGAACTTTTTTTTTTTAAGATTTATTTATTTGAGAGAGAAAGAGAGTGAGAGAGAGAGAGCACGAGCAGGGGGAGGGGTAAAGGGAGAATGAGAGGGAGAAGCAGACTCCTGGATGAGCAGGGAGCCTGATGTGGGACTCCATACCAGGACCCTGGATTAAGACCCGAGCTGAAGGTAGACTATTTTTTTTTTAAGATTTTATTTATTTATTTGACAGAGAGAGACACAGTGAGAGAGGGAACACAAGCAGGGGGAGTGGGAGAGGGGGAAGCAGGCTTCCTGCAGAGCAGGGAGCCTGATACGGGGCTCGATCCCAGTATCCTGGGATCATGACCTGAGCTGAAGGCAGACGCTTAACAACTGAGCCACCCAGGCGCCACCGCTGAAGGTAGACCTTTAACCAACTGAGCCACTCAGGCACCCCACAAGAACTTTTTAATCTTTTTTAAGGAAAATAATTCATGAGCAAGACTTTGCAATTTTTTTTTAACTGTGTTCTCACTCTTGTTAATCTGGCTATGTATTGACTTCTAAACCCAAAATCATCACTCAGAACTTTAAGGTATTGTCCATCGTCTCTAGAATCTTATGTCACTACCTAGAAGTCTCATGCCAATCTTTTTATCATTCCTTTATAGATAATTTACTGTGTTTAATTTTTGTCTCTTTTCAAGATGGTAACATCTTGTGAAAATTTGTATAGGTGTTTATTTCATTTCATCCATCACACTCAGCACTCCATGGGCCCTTTCTATCTGTAGAGCTTCACCTTTCCTCAACACTAGGAAATTCCCTTTTATTTCTTTGCTACTTCCTGCTCTTCCTCCCACCTTCTTTGTTCTTTCTGGAACTCCTGATTAGATGGTTGGTTGTTTTTGTAGATTGGTCCTTAATGTCTTCTAACTTTCCTATCATACATTTTTACTTCATCTTTTTTCTCTGTATTCTAAAAGCATTTGTCAAACCTTTTTTTCCAACCCTTATAATGAATTTCTTATTTTGGCTATCTTACTTTTAATTTACTCTGATTGTTCTTTTAACCTAGAAAACTGTTCTTATTTTACAGATGCATGTCTTATCAAATCCCTCTGAAAGAATAGATTAGTTTTTGTTTTTTGTTTTTTTTAAGTTCTCCTCCCTAGAAAATACATGCTTCTTATGGAATCAGATGTTTGCTTACCTTGGTCCCTCTCTTCTGTTAGTTTTCCTAAAATTTTTTTGGGGGGGGGAATTCTTGGTTTTCTGTTTATAATTTTTAAAATACTACCTGACTATTGGCCTATTCAGGTTGTCAATTCCTTCCTGTTTCAGTCTTGGGAGTTTATAGGTTTCCAGGAAGGCATCCATTTCTTCCAGGTTGCTCAGTTTATTGGCATATAGTTGTTGATAATAATTTCTAATAATTGTTCCTATTTCCTTGGTGTTAGTCATGATCTCTCCCCTTTCATTCATAATTTTATTAATTTGGTCACCTTTGTCTTTTCTTTTGGATAAGTCTGGCCAGTGGTTTATTGATCTTACTAATTCTTTCAAAGAACCAGCTTCTA
>NW_028055344.1:0-399 GCF_054177405.1 Leptonychotes weddellii
GCTTAGGGGTGCCTGGGTGGCTCAGTCAGTTAAGCGTCTGCCTTCGGCTCAGGTCATGATCCCAGGGTCCTGGGATCGAGTCCCACATCGGGCTCCCTGCTCTGTGGGAAGCCTGCTTCTCCCTCTCCCACTCTCCCTGCTTGTGTTCCCTCTCTCGCTGTGTCTCTATCAAATAAATAAAATCTTTGAAAGAAAAAGACAGGTTGGGCTTATTCCATTCATTTTTGAGAAAGTATCTTCCAGATACCTGAGTCTGATAATCATAGTTTGTGTGGCTGCCCCCAGGCTTTCCACTCTTCCTCATTATGTGCAAAAATCCCTGTAGAAGGAGTAAGGAAGCCAGATTTTTTGCTTACTCTTGAGTAACGGCCATGCCACTGAATATTTGGAATCATACCA
>NW_028055345.1:0-399 GCF_054177405.1 Leptonychotes weddellii
CTACCGGATCCAGCAGCAGCCAGGGAGCCCTCCCCGGGATCGGCTGTACTACTCCTCAGACTCCGATAAGCACCAGGGCTCCGGGGTCTCCAGCCGCTTCTCTGGCTCCAAAGATGCCTCGGCCGATGCAGGGCTTCTGCGCATCTCGGGGCTGCAGGCTGACACCGAGGCGGACTATCACTGGGCTGCAGCTCAGGGCAGTGGGAGCAGGTATCGCTCCTCACAGCGTGTCAGATATGGAGGAAGTGGGTCTAAAACCTCTGGACCCACGGATCTTGTTTCTCAGCTGCTTTTCAGTAAGAAACTTACCTCGAGAGACATAGCAGGGTGGTCTCTTCTGCACGACGATCTATCCTTCAACAGGGAAAGAGGAAGAGTCATGTAATGCACGGAAAGTGA
>NW_028055346.1:0-399 GCF_054177405.1 Leptonychotes weddellii
TATTCTTGGCTGCATATTCTTCTCATTTAGTACCCTGAATATGTCTTGCCAGGCCTTTCTGGCTTGCCAGGTCTCTGTGGATAGGTCTGACATTATTCTGATGTTCCTCCCTCTGATGTAAGGAATCTCTTCCCCCTAACTGCCCTTAAGATGGTTTCCTTGGTTCTAAGATTTGTGAGTTTTACTATTACATGCTGGGCCTTTGGTCTGTTTTCCTTGATCTTGGGAGTGGTCCTCTCTGCCTCTAGGACACGAATGTTTGTTTCATTGCCCAGATTAAGGAAGTTCTCAACTACAATTTGCTCAAATATATCTTCTAGTCCTCTCTCTCTCTCCACCCCCTCAGGGATCCCAATAATTCTGGCATTTGAACGTTTAATGGTGTCACTTATTTCTCTG
>NW_028055347.1:0-399 GCF_054177405.1 Leptonychotes weddellii
GTTCAAATGAAAGGAAAAGTCACATGTCTCTCACTTTAAATCACAAGGTAGAAATGATGAAACTTAGTGACGAAGGCATGTCTCAAGCCGAGACGGGCTGAAAGAAAGCTAGGCTAGGCGTCTTGCACCAAACAGCCTCCTTGTGAATGCAGAAAAGGAGTTCTCGAAGGAAATTAAAAGTGCTACTCAGTGAACACACAGATGATACGAAAGCAAAACAGCCTACTGTGGCTACGGAGGAAGTTTGAGTGGTCTGGACAGAAGATCCAACCAGCCACGACATTCCCTTAAGCCAAAGCCTAACCTGGAGCAAGGCCTTAACTGTCTTCGATTCTATGAAGGCTGAGAGAGGCGAGGAAGCTGTGGAAGCAAAGTGTGTGAAGCCAGCAGAGGGTGGTT
>NW_028055348.1:0-399 GCF_054177405.1 Leptonychotes weddellii
AAATTATGGGGGCTGGCAAGACTGAAATCTATAGGGCAGGTAGGCTGAAAACTCAGGAAAGAGCTGATACTGTAGTCTTTTTTTTTTTTTTAAAGATTTTATTTATTTATTTGAGAGAGAGAATGAGATAGAGACAGAGAGAGCATGAGAGGGGGGAGGGTCAGAGGGAGAAGCAGACTCCCTGCTGAGCAAGGAGCCCAATGCGGGACTCGATCCCGGGACTCCAGGATCATGACCTGAGCTGAAGGCAGTCACTTAACCAACTGAGCCACTCAGGCGCCCGATACTGTAGTCTTAAGGCAAAAGTTTTTCCTCCTTTGAGAAACCTCAGTTTTTGCTTTTAAGTTTTTTCAACTGATTGGGTGAGGCCCGTACACATTATTGAGGATAGTCTCCTTT
>NW_028055349.1:0-399 GCF_054177405.1 Leptonychotes weddellii
AGGTTGGGGTACTAACTACCAATAATAAAACAGTACATGGGGCTTTCCAAGGGGCAAGTAAGTGTGGATAGTTATAAGCAAATCAATGTCCAGATCCTTGCCTTCCATATATAGGCTTTCTTAAAGAAAGCCTAAAAAAGACTTTCAAGCATAAAAGATAAAATTCTGTAGAAGAAATGCAGTGGAAATAAAAGTTTGCAGAGAGGGGCGCCTGGGTGGCTCAGCTGGTTAAGTGTCTGCCTTCAGCTCAGGTCATGATCCCAGGGTCCTGGGATCGAGTCCTGCATTGGGCTCCCTGCTCAGTGGGAGTCTGCTTCTCCCTCTGTCCCTCACACTGCTCCTGAGCTCTCTCTCTCTCAAATAAATAAAATCTTAAAAAAAAAAAAAGAAACAGCTGTA
>NW_028055350.1:0-399 GCF_054177405.1 Leptonychotes weddellii
GAGGGGCAGAGGGAGAGAGAGAGAGAGAGAATCAAGCAGACTCCCTGCTGAGGGTGGAGCCTGACCTCACCACCCTGAGATCATGACCGGAGCAGGAATCAAGAGTTGGACGCTTAACCAACTGAGCCACGCAGGCTCCTGACCTATCTCTATTCTTAATAGTGCCTTAAAAAAAGGAGATTTTATTTATTTATTTAAGAGAGAGAGCGTGCACGCACATGCGCATGAGCAGGGGGGAGGGGCAGAGGGAGAGGGCGAAGCAGACTCCCTGCTGAGCAGGGAGCCCAACACGGGGCCCCATCCCGGACCCCAGGACCACGACCTGAGCTGAAGGCCTAACCGACTGAGCCACCCAGGTGCCCCAGTAGTGCCTTTTAATAAATAGAAGCTTTCAGTTTT
>NW_028055351.1:0-399 GCF_054177405.1 Leptonychotes weddellii
CAAGGATGGCAAACATGGGCCCCTGATGTCCCCATACCTGGGCTGCTCACTCCAAAGTCTTTTACGAGAGAGAGAGAGATAACTTTCTATCTTTGGAAAGCCACTTTGGGGGGCTTACTTGCTTTTGTTTCTTTTTCACACTTCAAATACGGATCCTCATTGTTACAGATTCCAATTCAAGAAATTTATGCTAACAAAAAAATTTAAATCCTCCATATGAAAAGGCTCATCTTCTGATGTGAATAGATGCTCTGAACATGGAGTGTTCAGCTCCTTCACCAGCAGAAGAGCCCATATTTGGATCTGCAACTAAAAGTTCCAAAAATCCTGGTAGGCCCTCCAAGGACCAAGTTGGGACAGCAGTCATTTTCTGAAGGAACAAATGGCAACAGTGGCATC
>NW_028055352.1:0-399 GCF_054177405.1 Leptonychotes weddellii
CGCCGGCTGGCAGCCGCCCCCATGGAAGTCAGGGCCTCTCAGTCCTGGGGAGCGCCAGGCACGACCAGCTCTGGCTCCTGAGGTCCTAGTGGGGAGGAGATGTTGTTGAGACCTGGGGGATGGGGAGGGGAGCACACTCATTCAAGAGTTAAAGTCCTAGAGGCCTGAAGCAGAAGTGGGAATGGTGCTTCAAGGTGGAACTTTGTGTGTTCAAGGGTAGTGTTGGAGAAGGTTTGGCGCCACGCTGTGGAGGGTTCCAGCTTGCAGGGCCAAGGGAAATTAAGACCTCAACCTGGGAACAGCATAAAGACCTCACGTGGATGAGGGCGACACCCCAGAATGGTGGAGCCGTCAAATAGAAGGCGCCTGGCTCCCTGACATGCGAACCACCAAACCAGC
>NW_028055353.1:0-8734 GCF_054177405.1 Leptonychotes weddellii
CTCTCATGTGCTCTCTCTCTCAGTCTCTCTCTCTCAAATAAATAAATAAAAATCTTTAATAAAAAAAAAAAGAAAGTATTCATTATAGTCAAATTTTATTCTAACAAAGCAATTTACTTTTGCTCTGGAATTTTGTGTATGTGGTTGATTTGGGGTCCTGAATTTAACTCCTAGCACTGGTGGGCTGTAAAAAAGTGAAATACAACCATGGCGTAGAAATTTTTTTTCATAATAAGAAAGTTTAGCTACTTTATTGTTACAACAGTAAAAGGTCTTTAGTCGGGTTCTTGCTGTGTTAGAATCAGTGCTTCCATTTCCATAGTTGACTCCTAGTTTTCAATCCAAACTTCGTTTCTCTCTCTTCCTAAAAATATCTAGAGACGAGTATCAGTCATTTGTTTTGAAGCAGTTAACAAACAAGTGAAGTATAAAACCAGAGATTGTTGTCAATATTTTAAAATGCAATGGGGAGGGCACCTGGGTGGCTCAGTCGGTTAAGCGTTGCTTTTGGCTCAGGTCACGATCCCAGGGTTCTGGGAACGAGTCCAGCGTCAGGCTCCCTGCTTCTCCCTCTCCCTCTGCCTGCCACGCCCCCTGCTTGTGCTCCCTCTCTCTCTCACTGTCTCTCTGACAAATAAATAAATAATCTTTTAAAAAAATGTAATGTTGTGGTTGTTGGGTAGGTCAAGTACTGAATCCATACTTTAAAATGCTGTCTATATATTCTCATTTCTGGGAAACAGGCACGTCTATGTTATTCAAAATGGACTACATTTCCAATTCATTTGCAATTAGTAGCAACTTTTCTAGAACCCACTTCAGCAGTAGACAAGAATCCTGAACATGTTTTAGGAGGAGTCTTTCTACACTTTGCTAACCACAATACATATTGAACTGGCTCTGAAATACAGGAGCTCTTTAGGATTGCATCTATGGCTAGCTGGGGTCAAGGGTTGGGTGAAAAGAGCACTGGGTATGGGTACTTTCTCCGCTACAGCTTGCCCTCCCTTTGCTGTTGTATTCCATTTACACCCTTTGAAGAGCAGAGTGGAATTAACCATTGGGAGTGCTTTAGTATATCTTTGTGGTTCTCAACTACCAGTCAGTGGGGAGTAGTGCTTGCTCAGCTACAGAAGAATCACCCAGGAAATTTGGTAAAAGCACAGATAACTTTTCTGTTCCCTCTCTCCTTTTTCCCACTTGGTCTGGGATGGTGCCTGGGAGTTAAAGGTCTCCAATAGACAGGCATGGGAATTATTGCCCAAGAGCTTTCTGACCAGGTGTCCAAGTCGAGAATGTTATAAACTGATGGAATTTCAGTATAGAAGCTACCACCACAGATCTCATGATTTTTCCCTCCAAATTTACAGGCGTGACTGTGTACGCAACAAAATGTGGGTTGCAGCCTTTGGAGTGATTTCTGCGGCCTTGGCGATGGTGAGCAGCTTTGGCCTGATGCTGTACATTGGGGTGCCATTTGTGATCATAGTTGCAAATTCACCGTTTCTTATTCTGGGTGAGTAAAACAAAACATGAGACTACACATCGTATATGTGGGGGTGCGGGGTAGATAAGGGAAGGAGTTTAGGTTAGATTAAGCAAAATAATTATATTTAAGTGGCTCCATAGATCCAAAATGAGGTGACAGGAAAAAAGAAAGTCAAATTGAATTATGTGTCCTTAGAGGTAGAAAAGTCTAGTACCCCAAATGGAAAAACACAGACAAGGGACATGAACAGGCGGTTCACACCCCAAAAGTCCAAAATATGAATCACTGGAAATATAAGAAAAAAATAATTTGATCTCTCAATTAACTGAGGGATGAAAATTAAACCAAAAGTGAGACACCTTGTTTTCTTATCAGATTAATAAATATCAGCAAGATTGAAGGAAGGTTGTATGGAAATGAACCCTCATTCTGCTACGGGACAATTATAAACTGGTACACCCTTCTTTTAGTCCAGTTTTGCAACAAATCAAAAGACTTAAAAATTAAACAGGGAATGCCTTTGGCTTACTGATTCCACTTCTAGGAATTTGTCCTAGAAGTGCTTGGACAAGTGCTTAAAAAGTAGAAAAATTATGTTCATTTTGGCATTATGTAGAACGAGAAGGTTTTGAAAACCATCTAATCCCCTGATCAACATGGGATTGGGCAACTCAAACGTAACATATTAAAATTTTGAATCATATTCAGTCCTTAGAAAGAGGCAGATTTATAAGATATATAAGGTACATATAAGATATATAACCTCTACCAGAAAAATGCCAGTTGTGAAACAAGGTGTTCGAAATAGAGAGATACAATTGTATGGGCGTAGTTGTATAGGACAAATTCTGGATGGATATATGTAAAAATGAAGGGTGGAATTACAGTTGTTTAAATTTTTTCTCTGTATTTTCCTGTACTTTCAGAATTTATAATAAGCATGAGAAAACAAAGGTGTTTATATTTGAGGAAGTAAGGAGCTTGGAAGAAGTAGTATTTGGTTTCCTAGGGGAGACACTGGATGTCTAGTACCCAGCCATACTTAGTCACTCAGTACCCCCCACGGCCCATAATAACTATGGTTAAGGTGTATATAATTGATTTAATGTAAACCAGGATTGTATAGTATGTGTATTCACAGGAGTGTGAATGGTTCTGTGTGTGTGTGTGTGTGTGTGATTTAAGCAACTCAAGCAAGAAATGTGTGAGGACAATTTCTGAATAAGGTTCTATAAATAATAAAACTAGTTTTTAAATGCCTCATAAATATCAATGAGTTCATTCTTGGTCCTTAGTACTTCTGATTCTTCCCTTTTGTCCAGCTGAGTACAACTGAAATCCTCAAGGCCGCTAGCCATGGCATGTCAGGACACAGTTTGTGACCGACTGTGTAGACTTACGTTATTTTAGAGCCTTCTGCCTTCTTGATCATACCCATAGAACATCTGATCATAGGCAAAGTTGCAATTCCTAGTACCCTCCCATGGAGAAGATCCCCCCAAATTGAAATGAAGATCAGCGTTTTATTTCACTTTTTGTATTTACTTGTTTATTTTATTGAGTTTGTATCAATATACATGAGTGGAAGTAGTGTCAACTCTAGTAGAAAGCTTGAGGGAGGTGAAATTTATCTGCAACATGCTCATGCTGCCCTTACTAATCCCCTTTCTTCCTTCTAGTCCCCCTTTCCAAGTCTTCAGTGGTGATTTCAAAGTCCTCAAATGTTCTTCTGTCCTCTCTATTCCAAACCAGTCATGAAACATCCCTGTGGAAAAGAATTACCTTAGTAGGCATTAATATGTAAGGGATTCTTAAGATTTACTTTGGTGGGTGCCTGGGTGGCTCAGTTGGTTAAGCGACTGCCTTCGGCTCAGGTCATGATCCCGGAGTCCCTGGATCGAGTCTCACATCGGGCTCCCTGCTCGGGAGGGAGTCTGCTTCTCCCTCTGACCCTCCCCCCTCTCATGTGCTCTCTCTCTCATTCTCTCTCACACAAATAAATAAATAAAATCTTTAAAAAAAAAAAAAAAGAATTGCTAAAAAAAAAAAAGATTTACTTTGGTGCGTATGTCTGACCTCAAGAGTACTTGCATTTTAGGGGCGCCTGTGTGGCTCAGTCGTTAAGCATCTGCCTTCAGCTCAGGTCATGATCCCAGAGTCCTGGGATCGAGTCCCACATCGGGCTCCCTGCTCCGCGGGAAGCCTGCTTCTTCCTCTCCCGCTCCTCCTGCTTGTGTTCCCTCTCTCACTGTGTCTCTCTCTGCCAAATAAATAAAATCTTAAAAAAAAAAAAGTACTTGCATTTTACTAACAATGCCTTAACCTGGGAAAGTAAGTTTAAATGATAACTTTCTGGGTACCAAAAACAGGCTAGGAGGAAAAGGGTGTGTGTGTGTGTGTGTGTGTGTGTGTGTGTGTGTGACGGAGAGAAAGAGAGAAAGAGAACTATATGGTGCCTCTCAAATCATACCACATTGATAGTTAGATGCTAACTGTAGAACAGATAAGTCCAGCTTATATTTTAAGCAACAGAATGTTGGCTTGATGTGTTTGTGCATCTGTATAAAATGGTTTATGAGGGAAAATGGTCTCTCAAGTAATCCAGTGGAATCAAAGATACACTGCTACTCCTGCTTCGACTAACACCCACAACAGTTTCCTGACTCATCATTCAAACACCCTACATGAAGACTAGGAGTAGAGTATCCTGTGCTATGTACAAATAACGGGAGTACGTACAAAGTACAGAGTTGTCACAGAGGAGGGCGTGAATTCTGCTGTGGATTCAGAGGCAACCAGAGAAAACAACAGGGAAAATAGTATCAAAGCACAGATTGGGCAAGATAAATAAGACATCTTATAAGAGATGGACAAAGAAGATGGTTTGAGTTTAGGTGTTTAGTTTTTAATGGATATTAATAAGCATGAAGATTGTTTCCCTTTTTTAACAGGTGTTGGGGTTGATGATATGTTCATAATGATTTCTGCCTGGCAGAAGACTAGCCTCAGGGACAACATAAAACAGCGGCTGTCCAATGTCTATTCCAAAGTGGCTGTGTCGATTACGATCACCACCATCACCAACGTCCTGGCCTTCTATACAGGGATTATGACCTCTTTCAGGTCCGTACAATACTTTTGCATCTATACAGGAACAACCCTGCTCTTCTGTTATTTCTATAACTTCATCTGTTTTGGAGCATTTATGGCTCTGGATGGTAAAAGAGAAGTAGTCTGTCTACGCTGGTTGAAAAAGCCAGAAACTCCTGACCAAAAATGTTCCTCATTGAAAAGGTCCTGCTGTCTCCCATGTGATTCTCTCCCAGATGAACAAGAAACTGATATCCATCCAATGAATTTGTTCTTTCGAGACTATTTTGGCCCTTTTCTCACAAGCACTGGGTCCAAATTTTTTGTAGTGCTTATATACATTTTGTACATCATAAGTAGTATCTATGGGTGTTTCCAAGTGCAGGAAGGTTTAGACCTTCGAAATTTGGCAAGTGACGATTCCTACATCACACCATATTTTAACGTAGAAGAAGAATATTTTTTGGATTATGGTCCCAGGGTTATGGTTATTGTTACTGAAACTCTTGACTACTGGGATAAAGATGCTAGGCAAAAACTGGAAATATGTCTGGCAGATTTGGAAAACAGTGACTATGTAGATAAAAATCTCACAGAGTTTTGGTTACGAGAGTATGTGCAATATATGGAAAACAGCAAGCAAGATGTAAATGATAAGGACACTTTTATGAACGGTTTGCCCAATTTTTTAACACATTTTCCACTTTTTGTGTATGATATTAATATTTCATCATCACATGAAATCATTTCTTCCCGGGGCTTCATTCAGACCATGGGTGTTTCTTCTTCAACCGATAGGAAGATGATGTTATCCCAGTTACGAAGCAGAGCCAAAAAGTGCGAAATTCCCCTAATGGTGTATAATCAGGCATTCATATATTTTGATCAGTATACCGCAGTATTAGAAAACACTGTTCGAAATGTCATTGTTGCATCAACCGCTATGTTCATTGTTTCCTTATTGTTAATTCCTCATCCACTGTGTTCCTTGTGGGTGACTTTTGCTATTACTTCTGTGGTTGTGGGAGTAACAGGTTTCATGGCATTCTGGAATGTCAGTCTTGATTCCATATCCATGATTAATCTTGTCATTTGCATAGGGTTTTCTTTCGATTTTTCTGCACACATTTCTTATGCATTTGTTTCCAGCTCTAAGCCCTCAGGAAACCAAAAAGCAATTGAGGCATTGTATCTGCTAGGCTACCCAATGTTACAAAGTGCACTTTCAACAGTAATAGGGGTGTGTGTTTTATCTATAGCTAAAGCATACATCTTCAGGACATTTTTTAAGATTATGTTTCTTGTTATGGTATTTGGGGCTGCTCATGGCCTAATATTTATTCCAGTATTCTTAACTTTTTTTTCAAGGTTTGTTTGAGTATCTACTAACAAATCAAAGACCAATTATAGAATTCCTGATTGTCACAATACAATCTGATAAAAAATGTACTATTAGAAATAGTCAATAAACTAAAAACAAAGGCATGTTTCCTTGGCTTGGAAATCCCATTTAAAAATGTTATGTAAAATATCCTGAGAAAAATCAATTAGTCTTACATTAAAATATCTTTACTAAATTAGGAAGTGTTGTCATCTTTATTATAGTCTATACAACCAAGCATAAGGTATGACTTTCCAATTATTTTTTCCTTTTGTTTCATTGTTAGAAGTTTATGCCTGGAATTCAAATATTTTATACATTATAATATAAATGGAATATTATTTTTATTGTACTTCCTATATCATTATTATGTAAAAGTACAACTTATTATTTATTCTCCCAATCTGGGGGCTTTGTATGCATTTTCTTTTTTTTTTTTTAAAGATTTTATTTATTTATTTATTTGAGAGAGCGAGAATGAGAGAGAGTACATGAGAGGGGGGAGGGTCAGAGGGAGAAGCAGGCTCCTCGCTGAGCAGGGAGCCCGATGCGGGACTCGATCCCAGGACTCCGGGATCATGACCTGAGCCGAAGGCAGTTGCTTAACCAACTGAGCCACCCAGGCGCCCTGTATGCATTTTCTTAATGGTGTATTTTAATAAAATGAAATTTTTAAAGTTTTGAAATCCAATTTATCATTTTTTTATGGTCAGTGTTTTCTTTGTCCTCTCTAAGAAATCTTTGCCTATTCCAAGATTACAAAAAAAATCCATCTATGATTTCTTCTCAAAGCTCATAATTCTAATTTTACATTTAGGTCTATGATCCATAGATCTGTATTTGTTGATACATGTGGATAGAAGTTCATTATTTTCCCATAATAGTTATCCATTCAGTTTTCCAGCATCATTAGTAAAAAGACTACATTTTCAGCATAGGATTAATTTGGCACCTCTGTCAAAGAATCAGCTGACAGTTTATGTGTGGCTGTATTTCTGTGCATTGATCTGTTTGTCTATCCTAAAGCCAATACCACAGTGCCTTGATTATTGAACTTTTATATTAAATCTTGAAATTAGGTTGTATAATGTGTCCAGCATTTTTCTTTTCCAAATTATTTTGGCTATTCTTGGTTCTTCCCATTGAGATACTAATTTTAGAATCACTTGTCAATTTATCAGAAAGCCTTCTGGGTTCATGACTCGGTTATAGTGAATCTACAGATCAGTTTGGAGAAAATAGGTATCTTAGTCATTTGGAATCTTCTAATCTATGAACATGGTTTACCTTTCCATTTATTTGTGTCTTCTTTAATTTCCCTCAGGAATATCTTATAGATTTAGGTAGATTTTTTTTTAAAGATTTTATTTATTTATTTGACAGAGAGAGACATAGCCAGAGAGGGAACACAAGCAGAGGAAGTGGGAGAGGGAGAAGCAGGCCTCCCGCGGAGCAGGGAGCCCAATGCGGGGTTTCGATCCCAGGACCCTGGGATCATGACCTGAGCCGAAGGCAGACGCTTAACGACTGAGCCACCCAGGCGCCCCACAGATTTAGGTAGATTTACTTTCCAAGTATTTTTATCTTTATGGCATTGTAAATAAATTTGAATTCCTTTTCCATTTTGTTTTTACTACTATATAAAAATACAATTGATTTCAGCATACCTAAATTATATTGTGAGGTTCATTTATTAGTTCTTGTAGATCCTTGTATTTCTTTAGCAGTTTTTATCTGTGCAATTACGTAAAGGTCACGTAAAGGCCATTTTATTTCTTCTTATATAATCTTTATCTCTTACTTGACTCATTACAGTGGCTTAAAACATGCAGTAAAATGTGGGAAAACACACTAAAGGCAGATCTCATTGCCTTGTTCCCAACTCTAGAGGAAATGTTCAATATTTCATCATTCAATATGATGATTACCTTGAGGTATTTCATAGTTGTTTCTATCAGATTGGGGAAGTTCCTTTCTCCTAGTTTGCTAAGATGTTTTACCATGGATGGATATTGAATTTTGTCAAATAATTTTTGTCCCTCTATTAAGATTATCATGTTATTTTTTCTGTTTTAATCTGTGAATGTGGCAATTTATGTTGAATGACTTTTTAGTATTTATACCAACCTTGCATTCCTAAGATGACTCACATTTGGTCATGGCATATTAGTGTTTTCATATATTACTGTCTTAGTTTTGTCATTTTTGTCAATGATATTTGTTCCTGTGATCATGAGGGATATTGGTCTACAGTTCCCTTTTCTTAAAATGTCTTCCTCAGGTTTTGATAACAGGGTTATGCTGCCCTCAGGAAATGAGCTGGTAAATATTCCTCTTCTATTTTCTGAAACATATGATGTATGGTTGATACAATTTCTTACTTAAATGTTTGATAAAATTCACCAGTGAAGTCATCTGGGCATAGAGTTTTTCTGGAAAGGTTTTTTTTTTTTAAATTTAAAATTCACTTTCTTTAACAAATATAAGAGCATCCAGATGTTGTTTTCTTCTTGGATCAGTTTTGGTATGTTTTAATTATCCCTTTAGCTAAGCGGACAATGGATTGTTTTCTTATTATCATTTTAATGTCTCTAGTGATGTCCCCTGTGCAATTCTTGATATTGGTAATTTGTATCATATCCCTTCTATTTCTTGGTTGAGGGATTATCAATTTTATTAAATTTTTCCAAGAACCAACTTTTGGCCTTATTGATTTCCTCTATTATTTCTCTATTTGCTACTTCACTGGCTTCTACTCTTTGCTCCTTCTTGTT
>NW_028055354.1:0-399 GCF_054177405.1 Leptonychotes weddellii
TAGTATGTCAACAGACAAGCCTCCAGATGCTAAATTAAACATAAAATGTTTTTGCCCACTTTAGGACATGACTAATGAAATAACTATGGTAGGATTATTAGCATACAGAGTATGGATTTCAGAGTTAGCCAAATCTGACTTTTTTTTTTTTTTAAAGATTTTATTTATTTATTTGAGACAGAGAGAATGAGAGAGAGAGCGCACATGAGAGGGGGGAGGGTCAGAGGGAGAAGCAGGCTCCCTGCCGAGCAGGAAGCCCGATGCGGGACTCGATCCAGGGACTCCAGGATCATGACCTGAGCTGAAAGCAGTCGCTTAACCAACTGAGCCACCCAGGCGCCCCAAATCTGATTTTTTTTTATAAAGCCACATTATTGTGGTAAATTGATGTGCAATATA
>NW_028055355.1:0-399 GCF_054177405.1 Leptonychotes weddellii
CTAACTATAGTAGAGGAGCTAGGGCTAAGGGAACAATTCAGAGTCAATCCATTGCTTTTGAGAAATACAGTCCTAATTACTGATGGAGGATTTAACCATGAAACGCTCAACACTAAAACTTTCATTTTGAGAGCATACTCCGTGTTAACGTAACTAACACGTTGCTGAGGGTATGTTTCCTTACAGTCTCCTCTGTGTCCGTGCAAACAGTGAAGAAGGAGCATGGAGAGTGGGCAGATGACTCGGTGAGCACAGGGGCCTGGTGAGGTGTGAGGTAAGGGAAGCCTGCATGTCATTTCTGGAGGTGGCACAGCCTCTCAGTGTGAGACTGAGACATGAGGCGACAGCGATGATTCCTAGTATGATTCCTAGGGCTCTGATGAGGAAGACTTCGGTCTG
>NW_028055356.1:0-399 GCF_054177405.1 Leptonychotes weddellii
TCTGATTGACTTATTTCGCTTAGCAAAATACCCTCCAGTTCCATCCACGTCATTGCAAATGGCAAGATTTCATTTTTTGATGGCTGCATAATATTCCATTGTATATATATATACACCACACCTTCTTTATTCATTCTTCTGTTGATGGACATCTGGGCTCTTTCCATAGTTTGGCTATTGTGGATATTGCTGCTATAAAAATTGGGGTGCATGTGCCCTTCAGATCACTACATTTGTATCTTTGGGGTAAATACCCAGTAGTGCAATTTCTGTGTCGTAGGGTAGCTCTATTTTCAACTTTCTGAGGAACTTCCATATGTTTTCCAGAGTGGCTGCACCAGCTTCCATTCCCACCAACAGTGTAGGAGGGTTCCCCTTTCTCCGCATCCCCGCCAACAT
>NW_028055357.1:0-399 GCF_054177405.1 Leptonychotes weddellii
AAAAGAATAGCAGCAACTCTCTGAACAGAAAAGCGACCACTTTCTGGAAGGTAGGATGTGCGGAGAAGTGAATCCGAGGTGATATTCGGGAGGATAGACGGCGGGGGAGGGGGCCTCCGTCGGCCGCTTCTGGCAAGTGATAGAGCCACGGAGCACAAAATCGGAACTTTTAAGAAGTTGGCTCCGCTGAGGGACGTCGCTCCAGTGGCTAAGCGGGGGGTGGAACCCTTGCTGGGACAGTGTGGTCTCAGGACCCTTGGGGTCACAGAAAGACCGGGGGTGCCTGAGTGCGGCAGAGATCCTAGGGATCAGAGCAGGGAAGCCGGCTGCAGAGGGGGAGCCAAGGAGCAGGCTTTCAGCTTGGGGTTGCCATAAACCATGATCCACGGCACAGTCGGG
>NW_028055358.1:0-399 GCF_054177405.1 Leptonychotes weddellii
TGCAAATGAGTTACTTAGGGAAGCTAAGGGATACTGACAGTGACGTCACCAATGTTGAACAGCAGTATGGCATCGTTCATGTATTCATCCCTTTAGTTATTTATCAGCAAACATTTACTGAGCATCTATGCTCTGCCAGTTGTTGAGGAGGTCATGATAATTAGGGCCAGTCTCCCTGCATCGGTTTCTCACCCCCCCCCACCCCTGCCCCCTCTTCCTTTTGTTAAAACTCAGGACGTGGAGCCATAAAATCCTCTAAGCCCATTCCTAAATGCATGCTTTGGTTTTGGGGGGAGGCTGCTGCCTATACTAGGCAGGTGCAATGATCGTGGTAAAGATCTCCAGGGACAATTTAACCAATACATGGTCCTGGGGAAGTGCTATAACTAGCCATTTAAG
>NW_028055359.1:0-399 GCF_054177405.1 Leptonychotes weddellii
GGGGCTGGAAGCGCCGGGCGGAGGGGGAGCGGGCGGGAGATTCCCGGCTCTCCCCTCCACCCGCCGCGGCGCGTGCTCGGCCCGGGGAAGCCGGCGCTGCGGGCGGCGTTAACCCCCACGGCGCCTCGCCGCTCCGTGCGCCACCGGGCCCCGCGACAGGGCGAGCACGCTGGCGGTGGACCCGAACACGCCTTTCTAACCGTGCCCCGGGAGAACCACACTCTGTGCTTTCCCTCCCTCACGCTTCTTCCTCGGAAGCTCCGGGTAACACCCAAAATTCGGCCTTGAAACACACACACACACACACACACACACACACACACGACACACACACACACACACACACACGTATTTGCTCCGTGCATTCCCCCCCCCTTTCTTTCTTCGAGCGGCTGCATT
>NW_028055360.1:0-399 GCF_054177405.1 Leptonychotes weddellii
AGAGGTGATGGACTCTGAAAAACAAACTGAGGGTTCTAGAGGGGAGGGGGGTGGGAGGATGGGTTAGCCTGGTGATGGGTATTGAGGAGGGCACGTTCTGCATGGAGCACTGGGTGTTATGCACAAACAATGAATCATGGAACACTACATCTAAAACTAATGATGTAATGTATGGGGATTAACATAACAATAAAAAAATAAAAAAAAAGCAAAAAAAAGTGACTTATACACACTTTATGGGAGCACATTCTAGTGGTGCTTTTTCACTGCAGGATAAACAGAACATAAGTAATGTGCTGCTCTCCTCACAGGCTCGCACCTGGGGCTCGAGACAGCCAACAAACACTCTCCGTTCCAGGGCTCAGTGTCAGATAACCATCACTGACAGTAAGACAGCCC
>NW_028055361.1:0-399 GCF_054177405.1 Leptonychotes weddellii
ATTTTACAAATATATGTTGACAAAATGACCTTATGTTGCAATTTGCACCTGCTGTCACAGCATGACAACTAATAGCATCCACTTTTACTCTCAAAAGTGTTTCAATTTGGGGCGCCTGGGTGGCTCAGTTGGTTAAGCGACTGCCTTCGGCTCAGGTCATGATCCTGGAGTCCCGGGATCGAGTCCCGCATCGGGCTCCATGCTCGGCAGGGAGTCTGCTTCTCCCTCTGACCCTCCTCCCTCTCATGCTCTCTGTCTCTCATTCTCTCTCTCTCAAATAAATAAATAAATAAATCTTTAAAAAAAAAAAAAAGTGTTTCAATTTGGATATAAATTACATGAGGCCCTCCTATCCATTGAACGACTGCCATGTGCCAGTGAACTAAGCAGTGTTAAAAT
>NW_028055362.1:0-399 GCF_054177405.1 Leptonychotes weddellii
GCTTTGCCAACAGATCAAATCCTCTTGAAAATCAACATGGCTACAGTAGTGAGGGCAGCGGCGACAGCACCTCGGGGTGCCCAGGGCGTGAACCAAAGTCCGGAGTTTTTTTTTCTTTTTTTCTTTTTTTTATTCATGAGAGACAGAGAGACAGAGGCAGAGGGAGAAGCAGGCTCCCAAGGAGCAGAGAGCCCGATGCAGGACTCGATCCCAGGACCCCGGGATCATGACCTGAGCCGAAGGCAGACACTCAACCATCTGAGCCACCCAGGCGCCCCCAAAGTCCGGAGTTTTAAAAGAAGCCGGGAAACAGCCCCGGCCAGAGCCCACGGGTTTTCCCGAAACGTGCTCCTACCCCAGCTTCAAAACCGCTTCCCATTGGCTAAGCCCGCCCCCAAT
>NW_028055363.1:0-399 GCF_054177405.1 Leptonychotes weddellii
TGATTACGTATGTAGATTTCATGCCTTTCTCTCTGTTGAATTTTGATCATTGTTGTGGTTAGATTCTGACTTTTTCCTCTGTGTGGACTCGACAGCGGAGAATCTGGTGCAGGGAAGACCGTGAACACCAAGCGTGTCATCCAGTACTTTGCAACAATTGCAGTCACTGGGGAGAAGAAGAAGGAGGAAGCTACCTCTGACAAAATGCAGGTGGGTCTGGGGCCAGACTCAAGACTCTCACGGTTCTTGGGAAGTCTGGAGCCCCAGAGGTGAGGACCGCTCTTGCCTTTGCAGGGGACCCTTGAAGATCAAATCATCAGCGCCAACCCCCTACTGGAGGCCTTTGGCAATGCCAAGACTGTGAGGAATGACAACTCCTCTCGCTTTGTAAGTCTCTTG
>NW_028055364.1:0-8734 GCF_054177405.1 Leptonychotes weddellii
CAATACATTAATAAAAGAAAGAACAAGAACCATATGATCCTCTCAATAGATGCAGAAAAAGCATTTGACAAAGTACAGCATCCTTTCTTGATCAAAACTCTTCAGGGTATAGGCATAGAGGGTACATACCTCAATATCATAAAAGTAAGTAGACTTTAATCATTGCTAAAATTACCATCTCTAAAGTGCCTAGCATATAAAGGTCCTCCTATTAACTGTTTTCCTAAAGTACTTTCACTCCTTCAGATCTTTGCACTTGGTTTCCTCTCTCAGGATACACTTGCTCCTTTGCCTGTTTGCTCCACGTGGGCACACCCTTCCACAGCAATAAAGCGGGAATGGGACAGATTGGCTTTCAACATGTTGGTCTTTGTTACAAATCCAGTCTTGGACGAAACACAAAAGAGGTTTTATAAAAATCACTGATGTTGAGCCACAGTGCTCCTTGACAGTAACTAAAAGATTAGGCTCCATTTTTATTATTTAAATTGTATTGTCATTCTTGACTAAGGCAGCTGGTTCCTTGTAAAGAAAGGTTATGAAAGGTCCTCAAAACTGTCTTTAATAATGCATTCAGACATTCTCTTCTGTTTTTGACCTTGATTTTTCATTTCTGCGAAGGTCTAAAGAATGCATTAGCTATGTGCACAAAGACTTTTCTTTCCCCCTTTTATGCTTAATGGTTTTTCTTCATGAGGGGTGCTGAAGTGGTTGCTATTAAAGCACATATGTCTTAAATCAAAAAGGTCTTCATTTACCTTTATTTTATTGATTTAATTCATACATGAAGTAATATTAAGAGCAACTATGAGTTCTATGCTGGCCCAAGTCCTAGGAGAACACACACACACACACATTATATTCCAGTTCTGTACAGAGCTTGCTTTCTAAGTGAGAGAGAGATAAAAAATAAGTAAATCCACTACTAGACATATTTTTACAAATTTTGATAATTCTACAAAGCAAAGGTTCCCTAAAAGAGAACAATATATGGGAGACCTAGGATTTCAGAGGCAATCTCTCATTGAAGAGATGACCCCATTTGAGCCAGGGTCCAGAGAATGGGCAGGAAGAGTTATATAGGTAAGGAATAAAAGGGGAATGAATATTCCTTGCCAGAGGAAGTGAGTAGTACAGATCATCTATGTAAGGAATTGGAGTAGTAGAGTATATCTGTTTATTCCACTGACATTTATAGAACATTTATATGTTCTAGGCATATGGCACAGCACGATAGTAAGGTATTGGTTGTGGCTGGCCTCAAAATGTTTAGGGGAAGCAGAAGATAGCCCTTACATGAGTGCAATGTAGCAATATACACAACTACTGGAAAGCATTTCAAACTTGTAATAGGCAGAAAGGATCATTGTCTAATTCTCCTAGAGATGGGAAGGAAGAGGCTTGGTATTGGTAGACTTTTGAGCTGTGGGGGCATGAATTTTCTAACTCATGAGGATCCTGTTTCTGTGTCTTGTTATCTTCTATGGGATTTGTCGGTCTTTATCCTTATGCTATGTACAGCTTTGTGTTACTAACTGAGGAGAAACAAGAAGCCTTAGAATCAGTCATTTTTGAATTAGGAATTCTGTCCTTAAAAGTTTTCTAACGGAGTAAGTTAAGAACGTTTATTTTATCTATTTATTTACTTTTCCACAGAGCTTCTTAGTACAAACAAAATCTCAGATAGAAACCAATATGTAAAGTAGAGGAAGCCCAGTAACTACTTCTGATTGAAATCTCAGGTTTAGGAAGCTGACAACCTAACTATAAACCCTCTCACTCCATGAGGAATCAGGTGTGTGGCCCCTGTCTTCTGGTAATGTAGATTTTTGCAATATAAGAGACTATATCCTGGTTATCTTTACATTTGTCTTTAAATATCCACCTTTTATTAATGACATTTTAATTATCTATTTAAAAATACATCATCTTTTGCCAATTTTAGAAGTTTCCAAGTGGAAAACTAATTTTTAAATATTAAAATTTTTCTGCCTTAGCTAAGCAGAACAATTCTAGAGGAAGAAAAATAGTTCTCTCAGACTTCACAGAAAGCAAAAAGCATCAGAAGCCCATGAAAATAAAGTTACTTCAAAAATACAGTTTGATGAGAAATGTATAAACAAGAGGTGATTCTGAAGACTAGTGATTTGTTATAAAGTTGTTATTAAATAAACACTTTTAGAGAGACAGTGATAAAAATGTAAATGAGAAGTCCTTTCTGAATCTCTTAGCTCAATAAACCTAGACTAAAGCAACATAATATTTCTATAACAGTCACAAGTTATATCCAGTGATGTGATTATCAACTAAATAGCAAAAGAAATTCCAGTCGAACCAGAATATTGTTGTAGAGTAAAACTTTTTTTTTTTTTTAAGTATAGTTTCCTCCATTTGAATTTCATCTATAAATCATTGCAGGTTCCAGCTCACTTTTTCTTAGGGGAGATAAAAAAAAGTTGAAGAGATTTGATTCTAACATTTTCCAAAAATCAGAGAAGAAAATCAAATAGAGAAATTATGGCTATTTCTAGATAATGCAAATCTTATCAGCCATATAATTAAATTCCATTAAAAAAAAAAAAACCTACTCAGGGACGCCTGGGTGGCTCAGTTGGTTAAGCATTTGCCTTTGGCTCAGGTCATGATCCCAGGGTCGTGGGATTGAGTCGGGCTCCCTAATCAGCTGGGAGCCTGCTTCTCCCTCTGCCTGTCGTTCCCCTTGCTTGTACTCCCTCTCTCTCTCTAACAAATAAAGAAATAAAATCTTTAAAAAAAATAAATTAAAAAAAACCCTACTCAAACAATTAATAAGGTAAATGTAGTACTTTGGCACTATACTTGGACAGATAAAAGTATTATTGATACTTTATTTTAATTTCTTGTGTTGATCTTGATGAGAAAGAATGGCTAATTTTTGATAATCTTTAAAAGGCCTAGATAAAAAAGACAAAATTCCTTATAAAAAAGGAATATTGGACACTGTATGATTCATTCCTGCCTATGGAAAGCTTATGTGGTTCATCATGTACATTGAAAGTCCATTCATATGGAAGGGGCCACAGGAGGAAAAGGCCAGCAGTAGTTGCTAGTCACCACATTTCAAGAGGCAAAAATCTATCAAAAACTCTAAACCTTTTTTCTCCAAAGCATTAGAAAACAATCTCCCCCTGAACTCCTTACAAGTTTAAAAATCAAAGTACTAAACACAGTAATGAAATATTATCAATGTGCATTCTCAAAAGGATATTTTTTCAGTGTTTCAAAGAAAAGAACATGATAGAGGTATGAAATGCTATTTTTAATATCTAACAATCCTTGACTGGTATGAAGCAGGATGAGTCAATCCAAAAATGATGATCTGGATTGAGTAAATAATCAAATCCATTAGAATTCTGTTAGTAACAAATGACTGAAAATCAAATTCAAAATAGCTTTGGCCAAGAGAGAATTTGTTAGGTCAGATTACTGGAAAGGCCATTGTATGAACTCATATACTGGCTGGCTTTGGGCAAGAAGACAGAAGCTCAGTGAGATCATCAGGCCCAATTGTTCTATCTTCATCTCTGTTTCCTTTCTCTGAACAGGCTGTACTCTTAGGTATCTCAGCATCCTAACATGGAGGTCCTGCTCCTCCCTCTTTTGTATCTAATCCAGCAGGACTATGTGCTTGCATATCCCCCATTAGGCACATACATAATGAGTCTATGGCTGCAGCCAAGAATACAGGACATGTTGATTGACCTGGGTCTGTGTCACATGACCATTCCTGTAGCTGCTAGCAAAGCCTCTCCTGGAACGTATGATCTGGGACTTTGTAGGGAAAAATGCACAAGAGGCAGTAGAGACCTTTGCTGGAAGAATGAGAAATGGGTACAACTGAAGCAAAACAAAACAAAAAATAATTACTAAATACAACTTTTTAATCAATTTTTTGGGAATATTTGTGCTTTATACTGAATGTGTTCCTCTAAAATTCATATGTTGAAACTCTCATCACCAGTGTGATGGTATTTGGAGGTGGGGTCTTTGGGAGGTAATTAGGGTTAGACTGTGTCATGAGGGTGGGGTCCTCATGGGATTAATGACCATAAATAGAAGATGAGACAGATCTCACCCTTTCCACCATGTGAGAAAACCACTAAGAGGGCTTTCACCTGAATCAGACCATGGCACCCTGATTTCAGACTTCCCAGCCTCCAGACCTGTGAGAAATAAATGTCTGCTGTTTAAGCCACCAAGTCTATAGTATTTTTGTTATAACAGCCAGATAGGACTAAGATAATTTGCAACCTTAATGGTATAATATGTAATTTTAATTGATAAAATGTTCATAATGCACTGTACTTGATGACTTCTTAATCATTTCTTTATTATTATTCCATTATTGTTCCAAATTTCAAAAATAATAAAATACTGAACAGAATCACAATATACATTTTCAAAACATTGATTCTTAATTAGTGCACAAAAACACGATAATGAAATGGACAGGTCCATGAACTTAAATATCTCAAATGTTCTTGAGATCTGAAAATTATCTTTAAATAATCAGGAAAGAAAAAATTCTTGCCTTCCACTATTACTTTATGAGCAAACTCATCTGCTTTCCTATTTAATTTAAATCCAAGTTTATACTATACTGCTGTCCTTTCTGAGTGTGCTAACTTTAAATTATTATAACAAATGAAGGATTATCTTAAGAATTCTAGAAATATCATAGTAAGAAAGACAGAAGAAAGATGAGATAGAGAGTAAGAGAGGAAGAAATGAAGGATAAAAGGAAGCAAACAGAGGAAAGAAAGAAGGAATAAAAAGAAAAAAGGAAGGAAGAAGACATTTTATTCTTAGTGTAATCAGCAAAGTATTGTTTATTTTTAATGGAGATACCTTAATCAGGTATTATTAACCAAATTAATTTATTTTTGGTGTCCTAGTTTCTTCAAAATCATTCTGTTAACTAAGTATTTCTTTGTTAAAAAAAAAAAAAACTACTGAAAAACAAAACAAACAAGCCCTTTTCCTTGGCTGGCTTTCAATCACTTTTTCCCCTAAATGCAGAAACAGCAGACTTTATCATCAGAGACAAAAGCATACAATTTCCCAAACCATCCTGAGTGTGAGCTACAGGGCATGACCACGGGATGGTGTTATCTGGTTGTGTTTTATGTTTTATATCTCTCAGCCACTGTTTAGTTAAATAATTTCCTTTTTGTCCTCCATAGGTATGAGAAAAAGTTTGTTTAAATGAGAAATTCTTTCACTGTATTTTACCTTAAGAATGAAAATATTCAGCCCATGCTATAGCATACAAACATGTCTTGGAAAGTTTAAATAAAGCAGGGTAAAAATGTGTGTCAGATATGTACAGACGTGCTTAAGCAAAACTGGCTCAAAGATGTGCTTGGATTACATTTAATTGTCTTCAGGATACATTCTCGTGTCACATCAAGTTATATACGTTGTTTTTAAAATTGATAATGGTATTTTAATGTGTAATGTGTAAAGACATGAAGACAGAAATAGAAATATTTTTATAATTATTTCTCCATCATGTTCTGTGTTGCTTATTTCAAATTTAAATATGATGTTTCCACAGGACTTAGCCTCCTGTTGAGTTACTTTGCATGGCATTCAAATGATTTCCAAAGGTGGCTAAACGCCCCATTTTTGATGAACGTAAATTAGGTTACTCAGGTGGGGTAGTACTGATGGGTAGTTATAGTTAACCTGCACATATCACTTGAACCAGATGGATTCTCCTATTAGTCACTTTTTTCACTTTACCGGCACAAACTAGTTTAAAAAATCAACCCTTCATCACAAGGGCAGGCCTAAAACAACAAAGTTTTTTTTTTCAACGGAAGAACCTGGTCACTTTATTTTTCACTGTAACTTCAAGCCAACCTGTAGTTCCAGGGCAAATCCTCTATCCTATGTATATAGGGCCTGTCCCTCTTCCCTCATTTGAAGATTATACTTCTTACTTTCTCGTTTCATCCTCCAACAGTCAGTTTTATAAGCTTAAGAAAAGAGAAAGTCTTTCTTAGAGCTTAAAGAGAAGACATAATTACTACCTTATAAAATTTATGGTTTGTTAAAAAGGAGGTGTTAGGGAGACATGTATCTTTAATGCCTTTAATACTCGGAAATATTCTAAAACCAGGACCAATTGATTAAGCTGCAAACCAGTAGTGCAGCCCCTTTAGCTTGTTACTGCTTTCTGCCCTCAGTCTCTTTTACTCCTAGGACTCTTGAGGATAAAAGCCTCCCCATTCTCAGATTCCGGTTGTTTATCTATGTATTTATGGTTTAAAAGTATGTTTGTAGTTGAACAGGGTGTTCCTTATCCAGTTGAAACCTTTCCCCATACAAATACAACCAAATGAATATTCTGTAGAAGCTAATTTTTAAAAGCTTTTCCTATTAGTTGTTATTTCAAGCAAAAGAATGAAAAAACTCCAACCCTGATAAGTGAACTGCCATTCAAAAGATCCTAAGGCCCAAAGCCAATTTTAGGGCTTTTTCTCATTTCCTTTCCAGGTTGCCTGCCAGCTTCACATTAACCAGAAAATATCTCTCTATTCTTTTTTCAGCCAGGAAGATTAACCTTCTCCAGGATGTGCTAATCACTTTATGATTTTCTTTTTCTAGGTTTCTCACTGCACCAAGAGATACTTTGTTTCTGTTTTAAGTTATGAGACCAGTTCATATCCTCCTGTAAGGCCTTTACACTGGCCAGCAGATCGTGTGACCTGCACATCTCCTGTTCATATCAATGTGTAACACCCTTCCAGATAGTTTAACCATGCTTGTGTTGCATTTCCCTTTGACTGGACAGCTTCTAGACCACATCCAGGCTCTCCCCAGTTTCCATACAATGTGAATTGTTTCACACTAATCTTTCGTTGGTACCGTAATCAATGTGTGTAGTTGGATTTCTTCCTCTCTTCACGTTCCCCTGGAAAACGATTACTAAACATATTGTTTGGCTTACAATTTATGGAGTATGAGAATTAAGGAAGCAGCATATTTTCTTGTATGACTGATCTGGGGAGGACTTAACGCAAACAAAAGTAAACTTTTGTTCTTTAGGAAAAGGTTAGATGTTTAGATTAAGCAAACAAATGACCTAGCTTTACAAAAGAGGTTTAAGAACTTCACAGCTTAGAAAGTTAATTTACAGCTTAAAAACGAGCAAGCATGATTTTCTCGAGTGCTCCCTGCTCTCGTATACATCGCTGAAATGCCGTAGTACAGCTGAACGTGGTTGGCAGACTGGAGGCACTCTGTTTGAAAGCACAATTTTCTCTTAATGCTTAAGGATCACTTTGCAATTGCTGTGATTAATTGAAACAATACATTTAAACGTTGCTGAGCTGCCACTAGCTTATTAAAGGAGGCAGTTCGCTTCCAGAGCCTCTTTATTCCGTGCAACGCCGCTGGGCTCTGGTTCCCAGACAGAAGGGACAAGGTTGCAGATACCAAGGCACTTTCCACAATGTATAATTCCACATAGAAATGTATCACAATAACTGTTTAGTCTTTACTGTCGCCACTTTTGTGATTATGAGGACATTATATTTAGAGTAGGGCAATTTAAGTTCCCGTTAGCCAGAGCTGGTGATCATCTCTCACCCCTGACCTTCAGGTTAATGAGAAGTTCCTCTGGGTAATTGTCCTCCCTTAAGACAGCCCTGTGCTATGTAAGCTTTATCGCTGTAAAATGACATTTAAAGCTTGTTTTACATGAGCAAGTAGGAGAACATTATTTCTGCAGTGAGCAATAATTATCTGCCTCCTAGCTGAAAATACATGCTGTGGATAAATTGTGTTCATCTGGTAGCCTTTGTTTGTAAGACAAGTTAATTAAAAGAGGAATGTTGAAAAATATGTTTGCCCACTGAGTGCTGATGGAGTAATATTATTACTTTACAAGAAAACATTACGTACACAACAACTTTGGTTTTGTTCCGAAGTTATGAAAGAAAATGAGGCAAATGAGATGTTCCCGCAAGCAAAATTTTGATCACAATAAAAAAGAACAGATGAGGCAAAATATCTATTTATTCTAATCAAGTAATAAAAGTCTACCATTCTCTGTACCCAGGTGGTATTTGTTCCATTTAGCCTGGACAAGAAATATTTAACCTAACAACATGGTCTTATTAAAATATCCAAGTAATTCTCTATACTTGATATCAGTTGGCTGGGCTCTTAGTAGGATCAGCGTGTTTACTGACAATGTGTTAACTAATGTATGTCCGTACTATAGTTATCTCCTATATGCCTTGCAAAAAACATGCTTGTTATTTTTGTGAAGAGACTAGTAACAAATTGGACTTTATTCAGCATCTGCTGGGAATAATTTACTAATTTTTACTGGAGAAATTTGCCCTTTTAAAAAGCATCCTCACATTCATTAAACTTGTGTATCTAATCATTGAAATCAGGGTTCAGTGTTCATATTTTGTGTGGAAAATAAATTTTAAACTAATTTTTTCTATCAAAAATTTTCAGCAGCCCCTCACTTTGTTCATTTTTTTTTATTCTTATGTTAATCCCCATACATTACATCATTAATTTTAGATGAAGTGTTCCATGATTCATTGTTTGTGCATAACACCCAGTGCTCCATGCAGAATGTGCCCTCCTCAATACCCACCACCAGGCTAACCCATCCTCCCACCCCCCTCCCCTCTAGAACCCTGTTTGTTTTTCAGAGTCCATCGTCTCT
>NW_028055365.1:0-399 GCF_054177405.1 Leptonychotes weddellii
ACCATGTGATAATTATCTTTCTCTGATTGACTTATTTCACTCAGCATAATACCCTCCAGTTCCATCCACGTTGATGTAAATGGTAAGATTTCATCCTTTTTGATGGCTGAGTAATAGTCCATTGTATGTGCGTATGTATGTGTCTGTTTATACACACATCTTCTTTTTTTTAATTTAATTTAATTTTTTTATTATGTTGCGTTAATCACCATACATTACACCATTAGTTTTTGATGTAGTGTTCCATGATTCACTGTTTGCGTATAACACCCAGTGCTCCACGCAGTACATGCCCTCTTTAATACCCATCACCAGGCTAAACCCACTCCCCTCCCCTCTAGAACCCTCAGTGTGTTTCTCAGAGTCCATAGTCTCTCATGGTTCGTTTCCCCTTCCGAC
>NW_028055366.1:0-399 GCF_054177405.1 Leptonychotes weddellii
GCTAATGGGCCTAATTTCCAGAAAACAGACTTCGTGGCAATGCTGATTGGCAACCACAACACTACCTTTTGATGTCTATTTTTATTTCTAACTAGTAAGAATAAGAAGATCAGGGGCGCCTGGGTGGCTCAGTTGGTTAAGCGACTGCCTTCGGCTCAGGTCATGATCCTGGAGTCCCGGGATCGAGTCCCGCATCGGGATCCCTGCTTGGCAGGGAGTCTGCTTCTCCCTCTGACCCTCCTCCCTCTCATGCTCTGTGTCTCTCATTCTCTCTGTCTCAAATAAATAAATAAAATCTTTAAAAAAAAAAAAAAAAAGAAGATCAGAGGAATAAAGCCAGTGGAACTCCAGAGCAGCTGAAATCTAGGGCTACATGAAAAGTCCTACAGGGAGTAAGCT
>NW_028055367.1:0-399 GCF_054177405.1 Leptonychotes weddellii
AAAAAAAGAGTTATCTCAAGGATTCCAAAAAGTGGAGATTCATAAGGCAAGAGGGTCAGAAATTGAGCTCTAGCTCATCTGAAAGCTGAATCCAAGTTTTTCTAAAGGCAAAAAAAAGTCCATAAAATTATATCCTTCTTACTTCAAAAAAAAGTGAGCAAAAAATATAGGAAGTATTTTTCACTTTAGAATATATTGCATCGGGGCGCCTGGGTTGGCTCAGTTGGTTAAGCGACTGCCTTCGGCTCAGGTCATGATCCTGGAGTTCCGGGATCGAGTCCCGCATCGGGCTCCCTGCTCGGCGGGGAGCCTGCTTCTCCCTCTGACCCTCCCCCCTCTCATGTGCTCTCTGTCTCTCTCATTCTCTCTCTCTCTCAAATAAATAAATAAAATCTTTAA
>NW_028055368.1:0-399 GCF_054177405.1 Leptonychotes weddellii
CTGGGTGGCTCAGTTGGTTAAGCGACTGCCTTCGGCTCAGGTCATGATCCTGGAGTCCCGGGATCGAGTCCCGCATCGGGCTCCCTGCTGGGCGGGGAGTCTGCTTCTCCCTCTGCCACTCCCCCTGCTTGTGTTCCCTCTCTCGCTGTGTCTTTCTCTGTCAAATAAATAAATAAAATCTTTAAAAAAAAAAAAAAAAAACAAAATACCATAGATGGAGTGGCTAAATAACAGAAACTTTCCTTGCAGTTCTGGAGGCAGGAAAGTCCACGGTCAAGATTATGGCTGATTCATTTCATGCTGAGAGCTCTCTTTCTGGCTTGCAGATGGCCTCCTTCTCCCCGGTCCTCACATGATGGAGAAAGGAGCATGAAAGTGAGTGATCTGGTGTTCCTTCTT
>NW_028055369.1:0-399 GCF_054177405.1 Leptonychotes weddellii
GGCAAGATCTTTAGTTCCATTCTTCTTAGTCACTGTTCTGTATCTCTTATGTTTTGTGAGAAAATGTACACATCGAATTGTCTCTGCCCCTCCTCCATCTCAGCTGGGGTTAGAAGTCACCGGAAGTGGCCCGCCTTTCTTGTGGAATCCCTGAGTTGATTTCAAGCAGAAAAGTCCCGCACTAAGTGTAACTTCGTGAAGGGCGGGAATCGTGGTCGTCTTAACAATGACCCCCAAAGACCTCCACACCCCAATCCCGGAATCTGTGAATACTCTGCCTGGTAAAAGGAGGCTTGCAGGTCTGATTAAGTTAAGCATCTTCTGATGGGGAGATTAGCCTAGATTATCCAGGTGGGTTCAATGTAATCCCAGGTCCTTATAAAAGGGAGCAGGCAGCTC
>NW_028055370.1:0-399 GCF_054177405.1 Leptonychotes weddellii
TTTATTACATTATTTACAATAGCCCAGATATGGAAGCAACCCAAGTGGCATCAATAGATGAATGGATAAAGAAGAGGTGGGGTTTGTGTATAACACACACATACACACAATCACATACATACGATGGAATATTACTCAACTATAAAAAATAGTGAAATCTTGCCATTGCAACAACATGGATGGACCTAGAGGTTATAATACTAAGTGAACTAAGTCAGAGAAAGACAGATACCATGTGATTTTGCTCATATGTGGAATTTAAGAAACAAACAAAGGAAAAGTGACCAAAAAACCCAGACTCTTAAATACAGAGAACAAACTGGTGATTGCCAGGGGGAAAGAGGGTGGGGGGATGGGTAAAATAAAGAGGATTAAGAGTATACTTATCTTTTTTTTTTT
>NW_028055371.1:0-399 GCF_054177405.1 Leptonychotes weddellii
TTTCTTATTCATTACAGAGTGGTAAAAATGGCCCCTTTACAGTGGAGAAATCTGACAGACACCACCCTAACCAAATGATCAAAGTTAATGTCACCAGTTATGGGATAAAATGATATGATGTATCTTCTGACGTGAGATACTGAGAAGGATACGGTATCTCTTACATAGTATCCCAGTCAAAAAATCAGTATTCTGGGGCACCTGGGTGGCTCAGTCAGTTAAGCGACTGCCTTCGGCTCAGGTCATGATCCTGGAGTCCCGGGATCGAGTCCCGCATCGGGCTCCCTGCTCGGCAGGGAGTCTGCTTCTCCCTCTGGCCCTCCCCCCTCTCATGTGCTCTCTCTCATTCTCTCTCTCAAATGGGTAAATAAAATCTTTAAAAAAAAAAAAAGAAATAAC
>NW_028055372.1:0-399 GCF_054177405.1 Leptonychotes weddellii
CTGCAGGAGGAGAGCAGCACAGCTAGAATGCTGCTTCCCTCCTACTGGCCTCAGGTTCAGAGGATGGCTACAGAAAGAAGAGCTACATACCACTGGCTTCAGGAAAAGGTGGGCAGGTCCCAGAACCAGAAATTTCCCCCTTCTTTAGACACAACACCTCACCCACCCTGCCTCTTTGAGCTCAGCTCCTACTATGCCCACCTTGGCTCTTACCCCGGCCACGCCGCCTTGGTGCTGTAGCCTGAATATGGCAGCCTGATCTTCCCCTCACCCTCTGCCTCAGGGCCTTTGCACATGCTGTTCCTGCTGTCATGGACCCTGTGCCCAATCTCTGCATGGCTGCATCCTTCTTGTCATTTAGGTCCCAGATCAAGTGTCATCTCTAAAAAGCCTTCCCTG
>NW_028055373.1:0-399 GCF_054177405.1 Leptonychotes weddellii
GGCCCCGCTTGAAGTCTAATTGGGCCTCAAACTTACGATGCAGCTGGTGCAGAACTGCTGTTTCCCCCCCTCCACCACATCCCCCGGCAACGACTCTGCCCCCAGACAAGGCTCCCCATCCCCGTCCTCACGTGGCCCTCGCCTGCAGCCTCCTGGGTTTCTTCCACCCCGCATCCACACCCACAAGCAACCCGGCCGCCGCCCTCCACCAGGTGCCCCGACCCCTTGTCAGGGGACCTCAGCAGCCCCTCACTCGGCCCCGTCCATCTGCGCAATGCAGCCAGGCAGATACTTATAGAGTAAGTCAGATCGTTGACCTAGTATTGCTAAAACTCTACACCGGCTTCTCAGTTTCCTTGGAAATCAATCCACCCACCTGGCACCTTAGGTGGGACCCTA
>NW_028055374.1:0-8734 GCF_054177405.1 Leptonychotes weddellii
AAAAAAAAAAAGATAAATGGGAATGATTATACGTTCCTCATGAAGTTTTTATAAATATCACACAAACCAATACCTCTGAAGTGCTAAGAGCATTACCTGGCACATAATAAAAGCTCAGAAATGCTTGACTTATTACTATAGGGAAAGAATACCAAAATGAGTTGCATAACAAGTGTCAAGCACAATGCAAGGCATTTTTACATAAATTGTATCATTTGATTCTAACTATAAAAAAGTTGTAGATCAGAAGTCTAGCATTCAAGTCTTTTCTCATATCCCTATGTCTGGGCATCTTAGTGATTCCAGTCATCTGAATATATGTGGGCTGTACTGCATGTCATTCTGATTCTGACTATTCCTTGAATCTTATCATTAGAAGAATGAGAAAAGTGTTGAATTAAAAGCAAAAAGAAATTAAGAAGACTTCATCATGAATCTGTATCATCTTTCCCATGTTTTATATTGTTTTTCTATAAATTCAATGTCCTGACTGAATTTTCTATGCCTAACCTAGTTGAAATGACAACTTAGTACAAAATTACCTACTATGGATAATACAAAGGCATACCTTTATTTCCCTTAGTAGCTCAGAGTCTAGAATGGTATTTCAAGGTTAACTACTTCTAATGTTTGCTAAATCTGAGTCCAGGTGGATTTCCTAGTCAGTCTGTGTCGACATTCATAAACAACTTAGAATTTAAGTTTTAACCTATCTATTCAGTATAAATAGCACAGATTTGCTCTTGCTAACCCATGTTTGAATAATGATTTCAATTTTTTATTACTAATGACACAATAATGCCCTATAGCCCTAAAAATAACACCATCTTACATTGTCTAAAAAATAAAGTACAGTTGGATCAGGACAGGGAATTTTTTTTCTGACTTTTCTTTTGTTTCTCATTTCCTCCCAAATGAGCATTTCATGTTGAGAACTGTTCATCAAACCCAAACATTTAGAGTTTTAAGTGCCAATATAGAGCACCTGCATGCTTGAGAGCAATAATTCCAGGAAAAAAAAAAAGAATTGGACAACATGAATGTGATTCATCCTCACTTCTGTGGTTCTGGAGATACTGTGCCTTTAATTATTGACACTTGCATTGCACATTTCAGTTTACAGCAAACAGTCATGTTATTATGACCTTATAATAACCCTATAACTAGGTGTCAGTTTTTTCCAATCGATAAACCATGAATCTGAGGTGCACATAACAGAGCCAGTAATAGGACCAGGGCCAAACCCTCTGAGTGCCCTCCTACGTATTTCTGCCCTTACCCTCTTTGCCCAGTCCTGTCCTGCTAATTCAAACATCACTTTCTTTTCACTATTTTACAGTGATTTTATGTGTCTCTTCTGGGTTTTCAGTGAGACTATCTGGAGCCATGTGTTAGTAATGTAGACCTGCATTGTCAGAGGCCACTGAACTAAGCCCACTGGCTCTTGACAAAATAATGGGCTCAACTCCTTATTGTTCTATTTACTCCTCAACATTTTTCATTTCCAAAAAAATCAGTTTTGTTTCTTCACCCCCAAACTAAGAGGCCTAGACAATTGGTCTTATTTGCATTAATGAGCTATATACAGGTGGTTAATACTTGATAGATTTAACAATAGAATATCATGTGCACTTTGCTCTATAAACAGCAGTAGAGGCCCAGGCTTCTGGCCAGGGACAGAGGAGAGAAATTCCTAAATCCCTCCAGGTCATTGATTCTAAACCTTGCTGCACCTCAGAATCACCTAGGGAGCTTTGGAAAAATACCAATGCCCAGGCCTCTCCCCCAGAGAGTCAGATTTAATTGGTCTGGCATGCTGCCTGAACACTGGGATTTTTAAAACCTCCCTGAGTGATTCTAATGTGCAGCCAGGGTTGAGAAACACTAACTTAAGACGTAGCCTAGAACAGTACTCCTCACCAGAGGCCTCACATTAGAATTCCCTGGGGGACTTTTAACAATACTGATGCCAAGACCCCATCCAAGGGGTCCAGACATTGGGTAGTCTTTAATGCTCCACAAGTGATTTTGCTGTGTAGCCAAGTTGGGGAGTTCAGTGGTCTAAAATCCTCACAACTCAATATGTGGTCTATAGATTTGCCCCCTCCCCCCAAGAAACAAAAACAAAACAAAAACCAAACAGACCTTACTACCTAAAAGCTTGCTAAAACTGAGTTTCAGGCTCCAGAGATATACCGTATCAAAATCTGCATTTTAACAAGATCACCAGGTAATCAGAATGCACATCGAAGTGTGAGAAGCCTGGTTCTGGATTGCTCTTCTAAAGACCTGAGGGCAGTGTTAGCTTTCCCCAATTCTTCATTTCTTCTCTGCTCTCAAGTTTCATGTGAAAAGCACCGGAGCAAATTGCTTACCATGTATGCTTAATTGTTATACAGTAAAAGAAAAAAATGATTTCTTATACCTAATTTTTATTAAATCAATTTCTAAGCCAACCCCTGAGCCTGAAATTTAGGACTCTTTGCATAAAATCGAAAATAACTTAACCATTTTCTTGCCAACATTTCACCATCTATTCCCACCCCCAAGCATGATCCATACCTTCTAGCCTCCTACCTCTGTACACATTCCCACATTCCATGTTAAAGTATATCCTTTAAAGCTCAGTTAATACCATTGCTCCATGAAGATTTCTCTAATTCCACCCTATCCCCAGGTAGTAATAATCTCTCTTAGCACAGAATATTCATAGCATCCTGTACATCTCTTGTGACCCGTTTTACATTCTACATGTCACTTTCCAGACTTGTTTTATATCCTCTATTAGATGATAAGTTATGTAAGGAAAGAATCTATGTATAATTCACTTCTACAAAATTCACACTACCTTTCTCAGAGGTATATGTATAATAGGTACTTTTTTTGTTTTTCTTCTGACAATTTTTTTATGCTTAACCAGCTCAAACCAGTCTTCTAGTACAGACAGTATTATCTGCCCTTCCCTCTGAACTTAAAAAGCATTAGCTTCTCTCTGCTCACCAACTCTGCCCTGGATGGATCAGCATTCACAAAGTGTGGTCTTTGCAGAATGTGAATTTGGATTTATGAATCTCTAAGAAAGATAATGTATGAGGGCAGTATGAGAATTTTATTCACTCCAACACCTTTATAAAAAAAGATTTTATTTATTTGTCAGAGAGAGAGAGTCGGGCAGAGGGAGAAGCAGGCTTCCCACTGAGCAAGGAGCCTTACACGGGGCTTGATCCCAGGACCCCGGGATCATGACCCAAGCAGAAGGCAGATGCTTAACCAACTGCCACCCAGGCATCTGTACCCAAATACCTTCTTTAAGGAACTTCTTCTCATGGACATTCTTTGCTCTACATGACACATTATGGGATATTTTTAATAACAGTGAATGAATGTTGTGCCATCCAAGATAAATTTAGGACTACTCAGGCTTTTGAGGCGTACGTAGATATATCAATATTTCTTCCTTTCCAGTGAGAACATGGGAGTCCTGACCAGAAGAATCAGAATATCACAACAGTATGACCTCAGGCTGAATGGGTGAAAATTTGAGACCAGACACCATCACAGGAAGAAAACAAGAAAATAACAACAAAAACACTGTGATAGTTATTGCTAAGGAAGCTCCTATGCTACAGGTGGATTAACTAAGAAGCTAAGGAGAATAGTACCAGTTATGTCTGAGAAATAAGAAAGAACTTATTGAATTTAAACAATCCTAGGAAAAACTTGCACTTGTGATGGTCTTGAATGTACTTTACTTCTTCCTTGAAAAATATGAAATAAAAGGGAAAAGAGGAAGTAATTAGAAAACTACTTTCATCACCTCCAAAGTCTTAGAAGCTTCTGTTTTTGAGAAACAACAACAAAGAAAGCCGCAGAGGTAGTTGTAACAGATGGTACTAATTAGTGTCTCAGAATTCATTAGAAACCATGTCAAAGTTGACTGGCTATTTGCAAAGATACTTCTGATCAGTTGTTCTAAAACTACTTCCATAAATATATAGGGATATTCCATACCATTTTTATAAATGTTGAAAAATCCAAAAGAAGAAGATATAGTGATGTAGACACTATTTTGTTATTATTTCCCAGCAATGATAGGCCTTTGTCAAAGCTAATGATAAAGTATCCCTCCATTTCCTATTAGATGACTTTAGAATGGAGGGACAAAGGGAATGGAAGGGATAAGTAGCTTAGTCTCTATAGCTAGAGGCTATGAAAAAGAGGTCAGATATATTTATGTCTTTCTGATATCTACATTTATCTCTGTTGACTCCATATTCCAGACAATCCCCATGACTACATCCTTTGTTCCTGCTTCCCATAAAAGGATAAAAAGATATTTCTGGAGGCTTTTATATTGATGATTCCAGAAACACATGGACTAAAATGATATAGATTCTTGGTATAGAAATGTTTCATACTGTCTTACTTTGTCTTTTCAAATGCTTTTAAAATAAAGTTTCACTACCTCTATATTATTGGTTACAGTGACATTGAAAAATTTCACCTATCATACAACTTTCCTTAGCCATAAGTCTTTATTTTTCAATTGTTTTAATTACTCATAAATATCTCTGCCAATTGAACTGTCAGAGGATTTAACAACAATTTTGTTATCATTTAGACCAGTGTTTCCTAAACTAAGATATACATGGAAATTACCTTTTAAAATATCGATGCCTGGGTCCCATCATCAGAGATGTGTATGTAATTAGACTTGTATGTGGCCTGGGAATCAATATTTTTAAAATCTTCCTATGTAATTTTAAGATGCAGACAAGGTTGAATAATAACAACTTCGATCAAACAGCTCAACAATGAATTTCAGTATCTCCTTTAAACCTTGGTGTACTAATGACACAAAGCCTAATCTCTTTTTCACCATTTTTTTATTGGATGTTCTCCAAGTTCAGGAAATTCTTCTGGACATCAGGCACTAAATCTGAACACAGATGACCTACTTAACAGGGCACTGATAAATAATAGTTAATAAATGTCCTGTAAAAGCCCATTCCAGGGATGCCTGGGTGGCTCAGTCGGTTAAGAATCTGCCTTCGGCTCAGGTCATGATCCCAGGGTCCTGGGATCGAGTCCCGCATCGGGCTCCTTGCTCAGCGGAGAGCCTGCTTCTCCCTCTCCCTCTGCCTGCCACTCCCCCGGCTTGTGTGCTCGCTCTCTCTCTTTCTCTGACAAATAAATAAATAAAATCTTTAAACAAAAAAGCCCATTCCAAGAAGAGAAGGAAACAAATACACACTCACCCCACTTAAGGTGCTACCCACATTACCTCTTACAGCCATCTGAAATGCTGACCGTTCGTTCCCAGCCACTGTGAATACAGTTCTAAAAGCCACTTTTACCCTCCACTAATTTCAGACACTACTGCTTGTCCTATCACATACTAAGACTGAATTCACATTTCCTTTTCTCTTTGCCTTTTTGTATTTCCATGGAAGTCACAATAATAGATGATTTTAAATAAATTAGGATCAATGCGAGCATGAGCTTGCGACTCAAATTGTAAAAACTTTTTAGAAGTCTCATGAATAAAAATTACTGTATAAACAATGTAAATTAATGCCAACATCGATTTGCTCAATGTGACGTTCATGTAGCTTCTCCTTTGGACTCATTTGCTCTCCAGTAAAACACTGGCTATAATATATTATACGCCACATGGAAAATACCCAAGGTGGATAGCCTTATAAGAAACAGTTACATCTGCAGGAAATAACTTTCAATTGTTGAAAAACAGCTCAAAAAGTGAGAAAAGCCACTAATCAGGGATAGGTTCGATACCAAAATAGAAACATAATTATGAACTATAGTAATCACTGGTGCCAATATATATCCTCTATTCCTATGCTTAATTATCCCCTCTTTCTAACTGTGCAAGATGCTTTTTGTGCAGTGTCCTAAGGCTGTCACACCTAAGTCCAGGTAGGTGAGGGGATGGAGATTAAATGATGAGCACCAGGTGTTGTATGGAAGTGTTGAATCACTAGATTGCACACTTGACACTAATATTACAATGTACATTAACTAACTGGAATTTAAATAAAAACTTAAAAAAATATCACTTGATATTTTTGTCTGAAAAAAAGGGGAAATCTAGGCAGAATTGATCATTAATTTCTTGGTAGCCACCAGGCTTCAGAAATTAAATTATCACTCTGTCATTTTTTTTTTTTTTAAGAAAAAACACTGCAAGTGACCTACATGATTCAACAAGCCAGTATAGAACACATTTTCTACACCAAGACCATACAGCTGTCACCACTAACAAACAGCTCCACGGTAATCTCGAATTCCAGCCACTTATTTTGTGAGAGAGAAGATAAATGGGAAAGAGGCAATCATCATTACTCATCTACCTTGCCGGGATTTCCATCTTATTTGCTCCAGTTTCTTCCTCACAAGCAAGTTGGAAGATAGATGGGAGGTGGTTTGCCAGACTCATTTTGAGAAATCACTGATTGGGAGATTAAAAGTGACATTTATTTTTGCTTCCATAAAGGCTGAATCCTGAGGCACCTAATCATTAAAGTATTTTAAGAGTGAATAAGTCTTAAAAGCCCCTGACAATTTGTGAAGCTAACTGTACCTCCCACAGTTTTGCCCATCATCCGGACTGGGTAGATTTCTCTCTCAGCAGAGAGCCTGTTTCTTGGAAACAATATAGACGGACACAGAGTGTGGATCATTAAATCTCTCTGTGTGGTTATCAGAATTTGTCCGTGGGCCGGGGCTGTTAGGCAAAAGATGCGGGTGGGGTTTTCTGACGCTGCAGCTCCTGCAGTCTCTAGATACACTCACTGTTAAAGCAATTTTATTCAGAGCTGGATTTCAAAGTCACCTTCTCAGAGATGTACACTGTTTTGTCGCCCCTGAAAAAGAATGCACCGAATCCAGCAAGAGACATTATTTTGTGGCTCAGTTCTTGAATTGTTCTACACCTTGAAATTCGGGTTACCAGATCTATCCTTGACAGAAGAATGAGCCAAAGTCTCCATTCCAAGTAAATAAATAGGCAACTTAACAGCTAAAGAAGTTAACAAAATGATGAAAACTACCCAATTTATGAAATTTTGCATTTTTCTGGAGTTTTGAATTATTCCTCTGTACTAAAGAGAAAGGTTTCAGCTTTTGTATAGGGAACAATACCTATGACTGGATGTGAGTCTCTGGTGAATTCTCAATTTCTGACTGACCTTCCTGGATAATCTTCCATCTATTGACTCTTGAATACTATAAAATGAAGGTTATTACATAAGAGACTATAAGAGGAAAATTGGTAAGCTAAATAGGTTCTTCCCATAGGGAGAATGAACATAATGAAGAGTTGGTTGATATAAGCAAATATAATGACATGTGGAAAACAGAAAACATTTAAAATACAGAATTTTTAAAAAGTTTGGAATTAATCCAAGTGTGTTAACCAAATAGGAAACATCCTCAAATATGATTATAAGAATTAGAAAAGGAAAGGGATGTTACTGTATAATGTAAGTAATTACTAGAATGCTCTAAAAGGAATAATAGAAGGAAGTGAGGAAACCATTAAAGCAGCTTTCAACTGAGTCTTGACACACATTCCTGATTTTTGATCAGTTGTGAAGTACATTACAAATAATTTAGGTACAATAATACCTAAACTATGAGTGGTTTTTAATGATGTGCTTCTTTTATATATATATATATATATTTTATATATATATATTTTTTATATATATATATATAAAATATTTATATATTTTATATATATATAAATAGGAACAGATAATAAAGTGTCCCTTTCAATAACCTCAGTCACACTTTCTTGCCTTTCTGTTTGTTCTGTTGTGTGGGAGACAAAGTTAGAGTTACTTCCTGGGAGTCACATAGCCTCATCTATCAGATGTACCAGAAGAAAACCCAGGAAGCAAACAAACCAATGATCCAACAGAAAAGATGAAGAACTCTTCCATGATCAATATTCATGGAGCCCTATAGGGGCGCCTGGGTGGCTCAGTTGGTTAAGCATCTGCCTTCAGCTCAGGTCGTGATCCTGGGGACCTGGGATCAAGCCCCATGTCAGACTCCCTGCTTAGTGGGAAGTCTGCTTCTCCCTCTCCCTCTGCCCTTCCCCCCAACTTGTGCTCACTCGCTCTCTCTCTCAAATAAATAAATAAAATCTTTAAAAATAATACTCATAGAGAGACAGAGAGATTAGATGTCATAGAGGGCAGTTAACAAGTGCTCTGTATAATGTGTGCTTATGATTCAGGAATGTTCTCTTACGGAAACCGTGTCAGTATTATCTCTTCACTTCTCCAACATTACGGTGCAGAAAAAGATTAATCTGAAAGAGTTAGCTCTCAAGAAGCTAAAATTCAGTAAAAGAGATGAGGAAAGCATATGCTAGTTACAGTTCATTGAGCATTTACTCCTCTTCAGGTATTCGCTAAACACTTTCCGTATATTGTTTTATGTAATCCTCATGAAAACACAGGAGTTCTGGTATCTCTATTTTATTAATGAGAAATATTCTATTTTTTATTTTTTATTCTTATGTTAATCCCCATACATTACATCATTAGTTTTAGATGAAGTGTTCCATGATTCATTGTTTGTGCATAACACCCAGTGCTCCATGCAGAATGTGCCCTCCTCAATACCCACCACCAGGCTAATCCATCCTCCCACCCCCCTCCCCTCTAGAACCCTCAGTTTGTTTTTCAGAGTCCATCGTCTCTCA
>NW_028055375.1:0-399 GCF_054177405.1 Leptonychotes weddellii
AAACAAACTGAGTGTTGTTGGAGTGGGGGGTGGGGTGGGAGGGATGGGGTGACTGGGTGATAGACACTGGGGAGGGTATGTGCTCTGGTAAGCGCTGTGAATTGTGCAAGACTGTTGAATCTCAGATCTGTACCTCTGAAACAAATAATGCAATATATGTTAAGAAAAAAAAAAGAAGAAGAAGGTAGCGGGAGGGGAAAAATGAAGCGGGGGAAATCGGAGGGGTAGACGAACCATGAGAGACGATGGACTCTGAAAAACAAACAGGGTTCTAGAGGGGAGGGGGGTGGGGGGATGGGTTAGCCTGGTGGTGGGTATTGAGGAGGGCACGTTCTGCATGGAGCACTGGGTGTTATGCACAAACAATGAATCATGGAACACTTCATCTAAAACTAATGA
>NW_028055376.1:0-399 GCF_054177405.1 Leptonychotes weddellii
CGAAAGACGGAACACAAGCAGGAGGAGTGGGAAAGGGACAAGCAGGCTTCCCGCTGAGCGGGGAGCCCGATGCGGGGCTTGATCCCAGGACCCTGGGACAGGGCAGGCGCTTAACAACTGATGAGCCACCCAGGTGCCCCCAAAGTGTTTTTTTCTTTTTTACATTGGAAGGATGCAGAAAGTTTTTTTTTATTCATTCACTCATTTATGGACATTTATGTTGTTTCCAACTCTGGGCGAATACAAATACACCTGCCAGGAACTTTTGGGCAGGAGTCTTACAAGCGGGCATGTGCTTTCATTTCTCTTGGGTAGAGTTCCACTCAGGAGTGCAGTGAGGGGATCACTAAGGAGGCACACATTTAATTTTTTGAAAAACAGGCTACACTGTTTTCCAAA
>NW_028055377.1:0-399 GCF_054177405.1 Leptonychotes weddellii
TGACCAGGAAGGAAAGAACAGACCCCTGTACTCCCAGGTGATCACCTCCACATCTCTGATTTGGCAACCTTGAATTGTTAAAAGGAGTGCTAAATTATCAGCTTTATGAAGCTGCCCTCCCTGTTGATTTCAGAGCAAGGTAATATGTAACCTCCGTTATCACGAGTGATATTCTGGGTCTATAAAGTGAGTTAGAGTGCGCATAGGAGAGCTTAAATCACAGTTATGGTTCATTGAAGTGGATTCTATTACTCACTGAAATCAGTGTGGTTATGCAAACAAATACCATTTATGATCTATGTTTTCTTTTCGCTTTCTCCCCTACATCTTTCTTGGGGAATTAAGCGAAGGTATTCTTTAAACTTCGTATTGAGTTTCTCAGGCAGTAGAAACTGGGCC
>NW_028055378.1:0-399 GCF_054177405.1 Leptonychotes weddellii
GGAGGGTGACAGAGTGATTTAAAGAAGGGGTGTGACTTCATTTCTTGGTTCTTTGCCAAAATCGATAAATTAGAGGTGTAAGGTGCCTCTTTGGATTGTATTGTCAGTGTATTCTTGAGAGTGGAGAGCTCTTCTCTACTTGGGAGAAGAAAGAATAGAAATTCTATTGTAAAATTAGAAATACCAGCTGCAGACACTGATGGAACAACACAACTGTCTGTTCTGAGAACGACTGAATAACAATTATTAAGACCCTTCCTTCTATAACAAATACACTTAAGACCCTTCCTTATTATGTTAAAGTCCAAAGAATTTCACTCTCTTCTTGGGACTGGAAACCATTATGATTTCATTTGGCAACAAATCAACGTGTCAGATTACAAGTAAATATTTGGTGTT
>NW_028055379.1:0-399 GCF_054177405.1 Leptonychotes weddellii
GCATCCAATTTAGTAGATAGGCAGGCGCTCCGAGGAGGAGGTGTAGAACATGAACGGTGTTTGTGGGCAGACGGGAGTGGGGACAAGGGAGTTTTACCAGGCCAAAAAGCTGGTTGGTTATTGCAAAGTTATTTTGCTTTAGGGAAGAGCAGGGCTCAAGGGGGCAGATGAACTGACTGGTGCTGATCGGGTGATTGATAGACTGGTTTACGATTCCATTTCTGAAAGAGCCGGGAGTGTAATTAAGTCTCAGTTTTGTGATATGGGACTTAGCATCATGATTCCATTTGGGGCCTGTTGTCTTGTTTTCCACAAAGGGTAGGGGCGTTACCCTTGCTAAAAAGAGAGGGTGCAGGTGACATCTGTGTATTTGACGTGGCAGAGGAGGTGTTTTCTTTC
>NW_028055380.1:0-399 GCF_054177405.1 Leptonychotes weddellii
GGAATAACTAGAATATCTACTTTGATAAACCTCAAATCCTTTTTTTTTTTGTATTTTGTCTAGTTTAAAAAACTTATCTATCTAGAATTTATTTTGGTATATGTTGGGAGAAAACAAGCCAAATTGATTCTCCCCCCCCCCAAATTGCTAAGTAATTGTTATCAAATTGATTAAACACTCCCTTCATCCCCAATTTGATATGTGATGCCTACTTCATCATACATTTTATTGAGAAAATGGACCCACTTTCACTTTTAGTATGTAATAACACAAAACAGGGTTACTGTTAAATTGATAAATATTATTGTTTCATCCAAATGCCAGAAGTTTCAAAGTATAAAAGTATTTCATATTATCTCCTTTTATTTTACTATATTCCAAGGATACTATTCCTCTCAG
>NW_028055381.1:0-399 GCF_054177405.1 Leptonychotes weddellii
ATCAACCTAATCAATATCCTCAAGTGGATATTTGGACCACCCTTTGCAAGTGCCTCTCTGCCAGATGCTGAATAAATGGAGTGCAACGTTCAGGCCACATGATCTCTAAGACCATCATCTGCACTTTAATGCAGGTGGGTGCAATAAATGTGAGATCTGATTATTTGGCACTGAGTCACTGGGACCTCCATTCATTTGACTTGGTGACATGAATATGTGTATCCGTGAGCTAATGAAAAATTGGGGAAAATATTAGTGACTTTGAGATAGCTCAGTTGGTTACATGAGAACTATAGAGTCTGGGCTTTGATGTCATGAGACACCTTTCATAGTTTGTGAGGATTAAATGAATACATACAGTGCTCCTAATAGAGTAAGTGGCAATTCTCGCATTGACAA
>NW_028055382.1:0-399 GCF_054177405.1 Leptonychotes weddellii
TTTTGATTTGGATTTCCCTGATGCCGAGTGATGTTGAGCACCTTTTCATGTGTCTGTTGTCCATTTGGATACCTTCTTTGCAGAAATGTCTGTTCATGTCTATTCTTAAATTGATGACCATAGAAAAATGGGTCTGCTCTGCAAGCACCAATTAACAGGGAAGTGACCGTTGCCTGTTGGCAAGTTACCAGCACCGCTCCATCACCCTGCCTTCCAGTTCCCATTCTGTCCAGCAGTTATGTAACCTTAATTCCTGTGGGTTCCTCTGATGTTCAAGATTAGGTTAACTTTGTTTCCCATAAGCCAGCGGCCCAATATAACTGTTAACCAAGAAGCTGAAACAAACTACACAATGATTCATAGGCTCCCTCCTCCTGCTAATTGACAAGAACTGCCCAA
>NW_028055383.1:0-399 GCF_054177405.1 Leptonychotes weddellii
TTATGATCTCACAGTTTCTGTGGGTCAGGAACTTGGGCACAGCTTAGTTGGGTCCTCTGGCTCTGGGTCTCCTAGTATCTTCCTTTCGAGTGCTCACATACCTTGATCAGTAAATAAATAGGCCAGTTATGCTCCGGCCCTCAAGGACAAGTACTTATTACTAATAACGAGCTGGATGAGAAAGGCCACACGCACTCTCATCTTCCTATGGAACACACACTAGGCAAAATAAATTTTGTACTATTAGTAAATTGTAAAATTCTCCCACGTTAAACTATTTTTTCCTTAAATTACCTTTATCGTATTAGAATAATTAACAGACATCTGGAAAAAGAAAGTAGAATTCTTGCCTCACCGGAGACCAAAATAATTTACAGATGGATCAATGATTTAACTATA
>NW_028055384.1:0-399 GCF_054177405.1 Leptonychotes weddellii
CTGTGTGGTCCTGGTATAAAGACAGACATACAGACCAGTGGATCAGAACAGAGGGCCCAGAAATAGGCTCTCACATTTATGGTCAAATGATTGGTGGCACCAAAACCATTCAATGAGGAAAAGAAATGGTCTTCTCAACAAATGGTCTTTTCAACAAATGGTGTTCAGAGAACTGGATATCCATATCCAAAAGAATGAAACTGGACCCTTGTCTTAGACCAGAACAAAAATAAACTCAAAATGAAGAGCAAAAACTAGAAAGCTTTTAGAAGAAAACATGGGTGAAACTTCATGACATCGGATCTGACAATTTCTTGGATAGGACACCAAAAGCACAGACAACAAAAGAAAAAACAGATCGGACTACATCAAAATTTAAAACTTCTGTACATGGGAGAA
>NW_028055385.1:0-8733 GCF_054177405.1 Leptonychotes weddellii
TATGGAACCAGAAAAGACCCCAAATAGCCAGAGGAATGTTGAAAAAGAAAAGCAAAGCTGGTGGCATCACAATTCCAGACTTCAAGCTCTATTACAAAGCTGTCATCATCAAGACAGTATGGTACTGGCACAAAAACAGACAGATGGATCAATGGAATGGAATAGAGAGCCCAGAAATGGACCCTCAACTCTATGGTCAACTAATCTTCGACAAAGCAGGAAAGAATGTCCAATGGAAAAAAGACAGTCTCTTCAACAAATGGTGTTGGGAAAATTGGACAGCCACATGCAGAAGAATGAAACTGGACCATTTCCTTACACCACACACAAAAATAGACTCCAAATGGTTGAAAGACCTCAATGTGAGACAGGACTCCATCATAATCCTAAAGGAGAACACAGCAGCAACCTCTCGGACCTCAGCCACAGCAACTTCTTCCTAGAAACATCGCCAAAGACAAGGGAAGCAAGGGCAAAATGAACTATTGGGACTTCATCAAGATAAAAAGCTTTTGCACAGCAAAGGAAACAGTCAACAAAACCAAAAGACAACCAACAGAATGGGACAAGATACTTGCAAATGACATATCAGGAAGTAAACAGATTTAAAAATGTGTAGAAATTAGACCTCAGAAGACTTGGGAATTGATTAAATGAAGGTGGGGATTTTAATCTTGACTAACTAACTGCATAATGGATGGTGTTGCCAGTTACCAATTTTAGTTTCTCATAAATCTAATCACCCCAAAACTCATTTACCAATTCTATGTAAATGCTCCTTTCGTATAGTTTTACGAATAACTTAGAATGCACCACCTGCAGTCAACACACACACACACACACACACACACACACACGAAAACAAAACCAAAAGAAAAGAAAGAAGGCACCAACTGTAATTTTTCTCATAGCACGGGGCAAAGTGATCACTATGCTCTATAGAATGGGTGTGCCCAGAATCATATAGTGATTATTTCTGAAAGTTAAAGATCAATAACCCATTTTTTTTTGCGAGCAATCACATCCTTCCAGTTTTCTCTTTTTGCTATATTCACTATAGCTGCCTTACAATCTTACGGGGATTTCCAAGCCTTCTATCTCTCCCTTAACTTTTGATCTATTTATTACTTCTTATATCAATTTCTTTTCTTTCTAGTCTAACATGTGGCCCATCACTTCAAACATTGATCCAATTTGGGAGGTGCTACAGTGACAGGTACTGACTGCCTCAGAAAACTTTTCCTACCTCTGCTATTAGGTAGGGTGTCTTACATATTCGTCACACTAGAGTGTAAAAAGAATCACCTGGGACCTGCATAATAGGCAGGGTTAAGTGCTTCAGCCATGCAAACAGAGTAAGACTGCCCTCTGATTTAATGGATAAACCAGACAGATCCTCAATTATAGTGAATTAATGAGATGATGGGAAAGAGCAGTTCAAGCCATCTTTGTAGTATGGAAATCTGGTTTCCCATCTCTAGCGTGACACTTAAAATTTCCTAAACTGACATAGCCTTCTTTCTGAAATGAAGACAATAAATTTCTACTTTGGTTATATCATACACATCTATGAGAACATAGTAGGAAATGAATATAAACATTTTGTAAATAATCTAAAAACTTTATAACCATTGCTTCAACAATATAGATATTCATTATATTACTATGTCAAAATGTAGACATCTAGTTTAATATTAGTTATTTCTTCCCCTGCCATTTTCTAGGATGCTTGGTGGTCACAATCCTCACAGTTTCTCCACGCATTCTCCCTGTCTTTCTCCCCTATCCTTCAATAATGAAAACAACTGGGAGTGGGAAGTTTCATGAGTTTTCCCACATCATACAGTCAGCTAGTGGTTGAGGTTAAGCTACAGAACCAGTCTTTATTTTTTTTTAAGATTTTATTTATTTATTTGACAGATAGTGAAAGCAGGAACACAAGCAGGGGGAGTGGGAGAGGAAGAAGCAGGCTTCCCACTGAGCAGAGGGCCCGAAGTGGGACCCTGGGATTATGACCTGAGCCGAAAGCAGACACTTAACGACTGAGCCACCCAGGCACCCAGAATCCAGTCTTTATATCTGCAGTCTAATACAATTTCTCCGTAAGTTATGAAAATATTAGAAATTATGTTTATACTGCTTTTAATTTATATACTCAATAGTATTTACAATATCGACAGAATACTACATAATATGGAGATCCAGTGTACTATAAATGGCTTACATTTATGGAAAAACTTGATGCTGCTTCTGATTTAGATACTTATTACAGAGGATAGAATTATTGTCCAGCTGGACAGGTCATGTGAGTTTTCTCAAATATGGAACTGGATATTGAGAAAATATTATCCTAAATAATAGGAATGTCAATGTGTTTCAAAACATACAATATCTTTCAATAGCAGATGTCTTCCATGTAGACACATTTTGATTTTGATCTACATAAAATCACTCTACGGCACTTTATGTGGGTTTCTAATATAACATTTTTTATCTTTTCTTATGGTTATTTACTTGGCTTAATTTCTTATCACTTTCTGGGTTAGCAAAAGCATAAAATACAGCATTTCTGGTGATCTTTGAGAAAAGAATGAGAATAAATATTGAGCAGGATAACAAGATCTGCATAGGATTGTAGTTAGATTTCTAAGAATTGGGGAGAGAGAATAAAGTGGGAGTTGCAAAGTCCTGACATGTTTAATATTTTTGAAGTATATCAATTATTTTATCATTACTTAATACATCATAGAGCAAGATCTACGCATTCTGTCCTATTACATTTAATGATTTTTCAGCTCTTAAGCAGAGATGTGCCTTCATAGTGTATTTGGAATTGAAGTCAATACATCACCTTCCACATTTTACAATTTTTCTCAACTTTTTGAATGCATCTATTCATTTAAGTATTTATCTATATAATGCAATCATAACTCAGGGCACTAAAACAATGATTAGAAATTGTTTAGTGTTAAGGAAATACATTTTTAAGTTAACTAAAACTTCTCAAACTGTCAGCATTTATTTTATTTGGCATAATTGAATATTCTATTACAAAGTGAGATCTGAAAATATTCCAAATGTAATATGCAAGCAGTATCACACAGCAATGGCAGTTTCCATAACTGGAATATACATTACTCAAGGGGTTACACCACCATTTCCTTTAATTTGATCAGTTTAATTAAATCAAATAGTGTTATAATCCTCAAGAGGGAAAATAGTCTACTTATGATAATTCCATTAGAAATACTTGAAATATGAGCATTTTATCGTGTATGTTAAGAGCCTCATTAAATATGAAGCGTAAAAAAGAAGTGAGCATTCGAAGATCACCAGAAATGCTATATTTTATGCTTTTGTTAACCCAGAAAGTGATAAGAAATTAAGCCAAGTAAATAACCATAAGAAAAGATAAAAAATGTTGTATTAGAAACCCACATAAAGTGCTCTAGAGTGATTTTATGTAGATCAAAGTCAAAATGTGTCTACATGGAAAACATTTGCTATTGAAAGGTATTGTATGTTTTGAAACACATTGACATTCCTATTATTTAGGATAATATTTTCTCAATATCCAGTTCCTAGTACCGATTAATCCCTTCACTCATTCTGTGAGCATTATTGATAACCTGCTATTTGCACATCACTGTTAGCACATACCCCTTCTTATCTGTCATCTTTAGTCATGTTACCATGTCTATGTGATGCTTAATCTCAAATAGACTATTTCCCTAACTTGGAGGTAGACTCTGCCAAAGTGACTTGAGGTAAAGACGGGATTGGGGATGCAGGAGTTGATGGGAACTGTGCTTCATAATTGAAGAGTGTGGCATGGTCAGTCAGTCAAAGATCAAGTTTATGGATAGCAATTAATTTATTTTAGTCAAAATGGCAGGAATTAAGACCAAACAAATCATGACTAATGTTTAGTTTATTGTCTAAACCTGACATCTGGCATGCTTAAATATTTGGAGTTTAATCCACTGGGAGAAAAAGTTGAATATAAACAAGCTCCAATCCCAGCAATCAATACTAATATATATATATACAACCAACATTCATAATAACACTTTGCTATCTAAAATGGGTTATCCTGGGTGCCTGGGTGGCTTAGTCCATTAAATGTCTGCCTTCAGCTCAGGTCATGATCCCAGAGTCCTGGGATTGAGTCCTGCATTGGGCTCCCTGCTCAGCAAGGAGTCTGCTTCTCCCTCTACCCCTCTCCCCTGCTTGTGAGCTCTCTCTCTCTGATAAATAAATAAACTCTTTAAAAATAAATAAATGAAATGGGCTATCTTACTGTTTATCATCCCAGACAGGAGTATTACGATGGAGAACTTATTTTTCCATGTATTACCAGTTTAATTAGAAGAAAGAGGAGCAGCTAGGTGGTCAGTTGGTTAAGCATCTGTCTTCAGCTCAGGTCATGATCCCAGGGTCCTGGGCCCCAGATTGGACTCCCTGCTCAGCAGGGAGTTTGCTTCTCCCTCTGTCCCTCCCTGCACTCTCTCTCTTGCTCTCTCTCAAACAAATAAATTCTTCAAAAAAATAAGAAGAAAGATGATTTACTGTGTTTATATATATATTTTAAAGAGCACACACACATATATAACACACACATATAACCTTTTAAACTTTTGTCAAACAGTATTTCAATTGGTAGAATATCAATCACAATTTCTTTGGATGCAATGATGAATTATGTGTGTATCATACCAAATCCAAATTCATTTTTTTCTTCTCGAATATGTTAGTTAAGAAGGATATCTTTTCCTAATTGTTAACCTGTCTCCCTGTGGAAAACAACATTACCCACTAGAGTTTAGTGCTATGTGCAGCTCATTTTGCCTTTAGTTTTACAGACTCCACTCATTCCCAAAGTTGTCCAAGTCAGTACATTGTCCCTCGTCCTCTTCTATGAGACTGTGTCATATATTTGTAGTACCATAACAATCTTTTGTCACAATGGTACAATTTAGAAGACAGTTTGGCAGTTTTTACAAGGCTAAACATAGTCTTATCATACTATGGTCTTAAGTGTTTGCCCAGTTAATTTGAATGCTTATATCCACACATACACAAAAGTCTACACGGAAGTATTTCTAGCAGCTTTACTCACAGTGCCACAAGACTGGAAGCAACCAACTTCTCTCTAGAGTACTTCCATTTCCCATATACTTGAAAAAAGTCCATCTTGAAAATGTTTACTTTCATTTCTGTAATTGAAATATTCTTCTGGGGCACCTGGGTGGCTCAGGCGTTAAGCGTCTGGCTTCAGCTCGGGTCATGACCCCAGGGTCCTGGGATCCAGCCCCGCATCGGGCTCCCTGTTCAGCGGGAAGCCTGCTTCTCCCTCTCCCTCTCCCACTCCCTCTGCTTGTGTTCCCTCTCTTGCTGTGTCTCTGTCAAATAAATAAATAAAATATATATTAAAAAAAGAAATATTCTTCTGTTTTTGTCTGCATGTTGATCTTATGTACTGAAAGTCAAGAAACAATTTTAACAACAACAAAAAAAACTACTAATGAACAATGAAATAGGTTCAATATAGATTTATACCAATGACCACCCTACCATAGCAACAGCATTCAGACAATCCACACTCTATGGCTGGTCTGCTCAGCCTATTTTCTGATTGTATTTTTTGAAATATACTCCATCTCTAATTTTCCATTTTTTTCCACTGACCCCCAGACTAGTGGCCAGATGGCTCTCTGCTTCTCTGTATTTTTCTGGCCACCACATGGACTAGCCAGAGGCAGCAGCACAGAGTAATTTTCTTACCAACACTGGAAACATTATGTAGTCGGAAGTCCCTGAGAGTCAGATTTTCAGTGCAATTTTTTTTTTTTTATCAGTAGACATCTGCATGCTGTCCTTGAAATGGAGGTTTAGTTACTTTGTGTAGCAAAAGTGTTATCAAAGGAGTGACTGTCGGGGACACCTGGGCAGCTCAGTTGGTTAAGCATCTGCCTTCAGCTCAGGTCATAATCCCAGGGTCCTGGGATCGAGTCCAACATCACGCTCCTTGTTTACCGAGGAGCCTGCTTCTCCCTCTGCCTGCCGCTCTGTCTCTCTCTCTCAAATAAATAAAAAAATCTTAAAAAAAAAAAAAAAGGAGTGACTGTGAGATTTAACCAAAGCTAAAGTGTGAAGTCCATTCACTTGCACAAGTGTCTCACGTACAACTAGATGTTAACAAAGCAGAAGATGGAAGTACTAAGTAAGGTCCCACAAAACTAAAACTGGCCTGTTTTCCTGAAATTATTAATAATAATTTTTTAGAAGTTTAAAAAAAAACCCAGAAAACATCCAACAGTGCAGAACAGCTGCACAAGTGTATAATGGAACTGTTTAATACCAATCTACACCACCTTATGTAAATATAATGACTTTTTTTGTGAAAGAGAGAGAGAGGGAGAAAGAAAAAGTGGGGGGGAAGGGTGTAGGGAGAGGGAGAGAGAGAATTTTAAGTAGGCTCCATGCCCAGCTCAGAACCTGACTTGGGGCTCAAGGTGCGGTTTGATGTGGGGCTTGATCTCACGACCTGAGATCATGACCTGGGCTAAGATCATGACCTGAGCCGAAATCAAGAGTTGGACACCTAACCAACTGAGTCACCCAGATGTCCCAATATAATTACTTTCTAAGGAGAGTAGTTCATGCTAGAGTGGTCACTTCTATCTTCTGATCACCATGGTGTACTTGGTTACTCCCTTTCAGGAAGAGTGCTTTATTCTCAATGCAAGTATGGAGACAAAGTTAGCTATCTCAAGACAGGATAAAGGGAAGATAAAGGAAGGAAAAGAGAGGAGAAGAACCAGCACTGTTGGGCTTGTCTGTAAAGAGGTGAGGCCAAGTCAAAATCATGGTGTGCTGGAGGCCACAAATCAATATTGGAAAACAAACATTTCTCAAATGTATTTCTAAGATTTTTGTGTTGTCACACTATATAATTTCACTGTTAGCTGCCCCCTCCACATAAACAAAACTGGTAACTTTCTTATTTTCAAGAAAGTTTTATGAAGATATTTTCCTCTATTTTATGTATGTTTGTCTTTATAGGAACTAAAATATTCTTGAGTTTTGTGTATGAATATACAGAGTGGTATCACCACTGTTTTCATAGAGGACTTGGAGACAGAGGAGGCCATGGAAAGGATGAGTTTCAGACACTTTAAGAAACAGTTTTTGGTATTTAGGTTTCATAATGTTAAAAGTAGGCCAGTCCTGGCTGTGAGGCTTAGGAAAGCAAAGAGGGTGGGGGGGTGGGGAGCGGAAGAATGTGCTGCCTGATTGGAAGGTACTCTAAGCACAGTGGTGTGAGAGCCCTCCTTCTGGCCCTCCTAATATACTAGTGGGACTTAACCCCAAAGGCCCATTTGCTATGGCAAAAGCGTACAGCTAATTCCATTTATTCAGTGGAGTGTGAGTTACTCTGCTAACATGATGGATATGTCTGCCATGACCTCATTGCTCTGGTCCTTAAGATGAGTCTTATTTCTACAAGCATTTCCATCTTCACAGCAGATAAAGTTATCATGAAGATCAGTGATTGTCAATCTTGGTAACAAATGACTATCACCTTGGAAGGTTGTAAAGCATACTTGTGACAAGCACCTTTTCCATTCTCTTAGCCACATGCTTATTTACTTGGCTTAAGCATAGGATCTGGACATTCCACAAAGACAAAGAAACCTCCAGATGACTTAATGTAAAGCTATTGTTGAACAGTAGTTCTCAAGCTTTAACTTGCATCAGAATCATCTAGAAGGGCTTTTTAAAGCATAGATCACTGGGTCCCAACTCTAGATTTATAACTCAGTATGTCTGTGATAAGGCGTACAAATCTGCATGTCTAACAAGTTTCTGGGTAATGTTGATGTGATGAGTCTAGGGATCATATTTGAGAACCACTGATTTATATCACATGAGAAGCTTGTTAACATGCAAAATTTTAACCGCTAAGTCTGAACTATGGCTTGATTAGTTGCATTTTCAACAAGTGCAATGAAATAAAATAGTTTACAGGTGCTAATGTTCTATTTTTAATGTAGTCATTGAAACATCTAATATCTCTAAATCACATTGGTGAGAAGAGTTCTAGAAATTATTTCCATTATGTCTAGCTCAATGCTTCTATTACTCTATAAAAGATCAGTACCCACATTACATCACTGTCAGTTTTCCATAAAGAAGATGATATTGTGTTTGAAAAAGTTTAGAAATAACAATACAATCAAATTATTTATTGCCATATTTTGGAGAAGTTTTAAGGCATATTGTGAAAGTCTTATAGGAAAATGTAATGTGGAACATTTATAAAACTTTTTTCATCAAGAAAACTTTTTGATTAGAACCCCATAATATTGCACTAAACTCTAAATTACATGGGATCCAATTCAAGAAAACTTACCATAGTCTCTTTTTTTTTCTTATGTTATGTTAATCACCATACATTACATCATTAGTTTTTGATGTAGTGTTCCATGATTCATTGTTTGCGTGTAATACCCAGTGCTCCATTCAATACGTGCCCTCTTTAATACCCATCACCAGGCTAACCCATCCCCCCTCCCCCCTCCCCTCTAGAACCCTCAGTTTGTTTCTCAGAGTCCATAGTCTCTCATGGTTCATCTCCCCCTCCGATTTCCCCCCTTCATTTTTCCCTCCCTACTATCTCCTTCTTTTTTTTTTTTAACATATGATCTATTATTTGTTTCAGAGGTACAG
>NW_028055386.1:0-399 GCF_054177405.1 Leptonychotes weddellii
ATTCACACAGGAGAAAAGCCTTATCTGTGCAGTGAATGTGGGAAATCTTTTAGTTATAGCCGCGCCCTCCGGTATCATCGTCAAAGTCACCTTGCAGTAAGTCCTTATGATTGTAGTGATTGTGGGAAATCTTTTACTTGTAGTTCTTACCTCCGTGATCACCAGAGAGTTCACACTGGAGAAAGGCCTTATAAATGCACTCACTGTGGGAAAACTTTCACTTCTCGTTCCCTCCTCCGTTCTCACCAGAGACTTCACACTGGAAAAAGGCCTTATGAGTGCAGTGAATGTGGCAAGTCCTTCTTCCAAAGAAATACCCTGAATGTACACACAAAGGTTCACTCAGGTGAAAAGCCTTATAAGTGTAATGAATGTGGGAAATTGTTGAAGTACAAGTCG
>NW_028055387.1:0-399 GCF_054177405.1 Leptonychotes weddellii
GCGGTATGCTTATAAATCCAGCCCATACTATTGCGTGTTTCTAAACGCTCTATCTTAAAATTTTTAGTATTTAATTTATAAACAGGGGTATGACTGTATTGACGCTCATTCACATAACCTAATGAGCCAATAATGATAATATGCTCTCCATTGTGGTCTTTTACTAGCGTAGCACTATGAAAGTCAGTAGGTGCAAAGACAGATCTAGGATAACCATACACTTTAACCGCCCCGTCAGGATAGATGACAGTAACATCATTATAAATACAAAAATTAGGGTCATAAGAGTCTTCGTACTCTCCGCCTATAAAGACAATACGCCCATCACTAAGCACTGTCTTGCTTTGTCCCATACGCTCAAAACACCATAACGCAGATACATTGCGCCTGTTCTCTTGG
>NW_028055388.1:0-399 GCF_054177405.1 Leptonychotes weddellii
CACACTTCTGATAAACTGATTACAAACTGAGAGCTCCTATTACCCTTCAGATTTGATAATTTGTTAGAGTAGCTCACAAAATTCAGGGTACAATAGCAGGCTATAAATTAGGACCAACCAAAAAAAAAAAAAAAAAAAAAAGGAGGAGAAGAAGAAGAAGAAAACCCATAGCACATAGCATAAGGTCTGAGAGAGTCCTAAATGTGGAGTTAGTACATTTCACCTTCCCAGATATCAATGTGTATCACTAGCCTGGAAGCTCACTTAACCTTTGAGTCCATGTCAGTGGAATTTCATTACTTTGGCATGGTTGATCAGATCATTGACCATGTGATTAAACTCAATCCCAGCTCTAGGAGGTTGGGCTAATATCACTTTCTTCAAATTCCTACCATTTTA
>NW_028055389.1:0-399 GCF_054177405.1 Leptonychotes weddellii
GGGTACTCGTTGTCAGGACTGACTTGGTGGCACATTCTTCACTTCTGTTTTTCTTCTCTTAGGTTTCAAAATTGGAATTTTTTTTTTTTTTTTTTAAAGATTTTATTTATTTATTTGACAGAGAAAGACACAGCGAGAGAGGGAACACAAACGGGGAGTGGGAGAGGGAGAAGCAGACTCCCCGCCGAGCAGGGAGCCCAATGCGGGACTCGATCCCGGGACTCCAGGATCATGACCTGAGCCGAAGGCAGTCGCTTAACCAACTGAGCCACCCAGGCGCCCTCAAAATTGGAAATTTTTAAAAAAATTTTATTTATTTGAAAGAGCATGAGCAGTGGGGAAGGGTAGAGGGAGAAGCAGGCTTCCTGCTGAGCAAGGAGCCTGATGCAGGACTCGATC
>NW_028055390.1:0-399 GCF_054177405.1 Leptonychotes weddellii
TTACACTACCACATTTACCAAAACAGTCATCAATCTTAGTCTCATAGAAGTACTCATTGCAGTATTATTTATAAGAGTGAAAAATTGGAAATAAGCTAAACAGTTGAATATCATATAAACTATGGCTCCTATAATAAAGAGATCTGAATTCATCCATTATTTATTTACTCAACAAACATGTGCTGAGTGTCTACTATATACTAGGCACCCTCTACATGTTGGGGAAATAACAGTGAATAAAAACAATGTCCTTGCTCCCCCATGAAACTTACAAAGAATTTTAAATGATATCAGAAGCTGATGATGATAAACTGTTAGGTTAAAAAGATAAAATTATGTATTTATTTAGCATGAACTAAATTGCATACACATAAGAGATACATGTACAAAAGACAGCTA
>NW_028055391.1:0-399 GCF_054177405.1 Leptonychotes weddellii
AATGTTTAGACTTGCTCTAATTTAATTTATCTCATGTTCCTTTATCTATACCTTCCCTCCCACCTTTTACCTTCCCAGGTCTGGTTCCTGATCCCTGGAGCCCCAAACTCAGAGGGTATTGACTTCATCCCCTTTTCTACACTGCTTCACCTCCCCACCAATTCTCTTTGTCTTTCCTTCTCTCTGCATTCACCCAACCATGCCTGAGGAGATTCCAGTAATATACAGAAAGTAGCTCTCAGCTGTAGCTCACATATTAAAAACAAAGAGAAAGGAAAATGAATACTGCTATGTTGAGATCAATTCAAAGATTTATTCCTTTGTAACCTAAACACATCACCATAATTTATTTTCGAATTGTACAGTCATTTGTAGTTTGAAGTAAAACAACACCTCCAT
>NW_028055392.1:0-399 GCF_054177405.1 Leptonychotes weddellii
TATCTTTCTCAAATGTGTTGGGATGGAAAAAATTGAGAAGCTTGGCACATTATGTCATATGGCATGAGGAAACCGCACATGGGTCTACAATAGTACTATGCAAATAAATCACCTTGATACCTTGTTAAAACACAGCTTCTGGTTTAGTAAGTCTGGAGCAGGGCCTGAGGTCCTGCATTTCTTTTTATTTATTTATTTTATTTTTTTTAAAGATTTTATTTATTTATTTGAGACAGACAGAATGAGAGAGAGAGAGCACATGAGAGGGGGGAGGGTCAGAGGGAGAAGCAGACTCCCTACCGAGCAGGGAGCCCGATGCGGGACTCGATCCCGGGACTCCAGGATCATGACCTGAGCCGAAGGCAGTCGCTTAACCAACTGAGCCACCCAGGCGCCCCT
>NW_028055393.1:0-399 GCF_054177405.1 Leptonychotes weddellii
CTGTTGAAATAGTCTCTGTATTAGCGTCGTTATTGGATTTAACGTGAGCTGTAATCGTAACTGAATGCTTTGCCATATTATTCTCTCGAACCTTTAATACTTTGCTTTATCATAGCATTATTACCAATTCAGAACATACTAGTTTAATTTTCAGAGTATTAAAAGGGGTGGAATTAAACTTGACGCTCAGTCAGTCTAAATGAGCAAATTTGTCAATATATTGGTAGATAACAGACAAAAACGCAAAAAAACCAATCAAGACATCGTCAAGATTAGCAAATAGAATATGATGCAAAAGGTATAAAAAAGGATATAAAATAAGAACAATAAAAATGGGGCGACTGATGGGACTTGAACCCACGACAACCGAGATCACAACCCGGGGCTCTACCAACTGAG
>NW_028055394.1:0-399 GCF_054177405.1 Leptonychotes weddellii
TACTTTCCTCTTAGGACCGCCTTTGCTGCATCCCAAAGATTTTGAACGGTTGTTTTCATTTTCATTTGTTTCCATGAATTTTTAAAATTCTTTAATTTCCTGGTTGACCCATTCATTCTTTAGTAGGATGCTCTTTAGCCTCCATGTATTTGAGTTCTTTCCAACTTTCCTCTTGTGATTGAGTTCTAGTTTCAAAGCACTGTGGTCTGAAAATATGCAGGGAATGATCCCAATCTTTTGGTACCAGTTGAGACCTGATTTGTGACCCAGGATGTGATCTATTCTGGAGAATGTTCCATGTGCACTAGAGAAGAATGTGTATTCTGTTGCTTTGGGATGGAATGTTCTGAATATATCTGTGAAGTCCATCTGGGTCCAATGTGTCATTTAAAACCTTTA
>NW_028055395.1:0-14861 GCF_054177405.1 Leptonychotes weddellii
AGGAGGGCACGTTCTGCATGGAGCACTGGGTGTTGTGCACGAACAATGAATCATGGAACACTTCATCTAGAACTAATGATGTAATGTATGGGGATTAACATAAGAATAAAAAAATAAATAAAAAAAATAAATAAAAAATAAAAAAATAAAAGATAAGCATGCTTTGGCAAACAGGAGGGGGGTTAAGATGGTGGAGGCATAGGACAACCTTAAGCTTGCCTCCTTCCTCGAACACAGCTAGATAAATATCAAATCATTCTGAACACCCAAGAAATTGATCTGAGGACTGAGAGGACAAAGCTGCATGTCTACAAGCAGAAAAAACAACCACCTTGTGGGAGGTAGGAAATGGGGGAGAAAAGAACTGCAGGCATTGCAGAAGGGAAAGATCCCAGAACATGAAGAGAGAAGAGAGAAGAAAAACAAACAAACAAACAAAAACAGAGTGAAAACACACATAGGGGATGATACAAGGCAAATATCTCCCCCCAAACCATTGGTTGTGAAAAAAGAGAGGGTTTAAATACTGTTAGTTTTTTTTTTTGTTTTTTGTTTTTTTTTAATAAACAGCAGAGCATGGGGTCTGAAGTTTAGGAGATCAGCCCCATCATCAGGGTCACCCCTGGCAAGCTGAGCAGTGCTGCAGTGGGGAAGGAGGGCGGAGACCCTGGTGTGGGCAGCATGGTCTGAGGATCCCCTGGATTGCACCGGGAGAAACAGTTCCCCTGCTTGGAGTGCACTTGGTAGAGGTGAAGCAGCCTCCCCAGGGGCAAATGAACCAGTGGGTTCCAATGAGCTGCCCCATTTACAGCATAGGAACAAGGATGCCAGCTGAGGGTAGCAAACCTTAACATCAGCTTTGTGCTTTGATTTAGCATAGACTCCAAACTGCCGTGTGGTCACGTGACTATTTTCTGGGACAAGCCGGCACCAGGCGCCCCTCAGCGAGACCCTCCCCCAGAGGATCAGCACTGCTGCCCATGGAATCTCTGAAGTTTAGAGTTTTGAAACAGCCAAACCTAAGATAAAATACAGGAGTGCTGGCTGCTGAGCTGGAACAGACAGGGTGAAGGCAGGGATTGATGGAAGCTAGGGACACAAGAGGGGTGATTGCTTGTCAGTGAGGGCTTTCTGAAGAGTGGCTGGCATTAACTTCCCATTCCAGAGGCAAGAGAGTGGGGTGAAGCCATTTTCACCACCCACCCACCTGCACTGATCTACCTCAGTGAGCTAAATAGCGCCACCAAGTGGAGACTGGAGCTGCTACACCAAGCGTTGCCCAGTGTACTACACAGGCTCATTTCCACTAGGGCAAGACCACCTGAGAATCGGAGCAGCAGGTCCCTCCTCCAGAAGACCAGCACAAACCCTTTGCATGCACCAAGTCTACTGATCCTGGAGTGCTGCAAAGCTTCAGCCCTAGGGGAAATAGGATCTAGCTTCCTTTTTATTTTTATTTTTTTAATTTATTCTTTAATTTATATATATTTACCTTTGTTATTTGAATCTAGCTTCTTTTTTAAAGATTTATTAGTGAGAGAGAGAGAAAGAGCACAAGCAGGGGGAGCGGCAGGCAGAGGGAGAAGCAGGCTCCCCGCTGAGCAAGAAGCCCGGTACAGGACTCGATCCCAGGACCCTGGGATCATGACCTGAGCCACCCAGGCATCCCTGAATCTAGCTTCTTTTAACAAGCAGAACAAAACACATCCAGGATCTAGGATTTTGTTTTTGTTTATGTCTTCTGGACAAAAATGACAAGACAGAGGAATTTACGCCAAAAGAAAGAACATAAAATAGAAATAATGGCCAGGGATTTAATCAACACAGATATAAGTAAGACGTCTGAACTAGAATTTAAAACAACAAGTTTAAGGGTACTAACTGGGCTTGATAAAAGCATGGAAGACACTAGAGAATCCCTTACTGCAGGGATAAAAAAACTAAAATCTAGTCAGGCCAAAATTAATAACACTATAAATGAGATGGAAACCCAAATGGATGCCCTAACAATGAGGATGGATGAAGCAGAGGCATGATATAGAAGAAAAATTATGGAAAATAATGAAGGTGAAAAGAGGAGGGAAAGAAAGGTATTGGATCATGAAGGGAGACTTAGGGAACTCAGTGACTTTTTAAAACGTAATAACATTCATATCATAGAAGGCCCAAAAGATGAAGAGAAAAAGGAACAAAATGTTTATATGAGCAAATTATAGCTGAAAACTTCCCTAATATGGGGAAGAACACAGAAATCAAAATCCAAGAAGCACATGTAACTCCCCTTAAATTCAACAAAAGCCGGCCGTTGCCAAGATATATCATAGTCAAATTCACAAAATACACAGACAAGAAAAGAGTCCTAAAAGCAGCAAGGCAAAAAAAAGTTCTTAACCTACAAGGAAAGACAGATCAGGTTTGTAGCAGATATATCCACAGAAACTTGGCAGGCCAGAAGAGAACAGCAAGATTTATTCAACGTACTGAATGGGAAAAATATGCAGCCAAGAATACTTTATCCAGCAAGGCTGTCATTCAGAATAGAAGGAGAGATAGAGTTTCCCAGACAAACAAAAACTAAAGGAGTTTGTTACCATTAAACAGCCCTGCAAGGAATATTAAAGGGGACTCTTTGAGTAAAGAAAAAACACCCAAAGCAACAAAAACTAGAATGGAACAGAGAACATCACCAGAAATGCCAACTTTACAGGTAACACAATATCTTTCATATTGTCTTTCAATATCTTTCAATAATCTTTTATATAATATCTTTCAATATTTACTCTGAATGTAAAGGGACTAAATGCTCCAATCAAAAGACATAGGGTTTCAGAATGGATTAAACAAAACAAAACAAAACAAAAACAAGACCCATCTATATGCTGCCTTCAAGAGACTCATTTTAGACCTAAGGACACATGCAAATTGAAAGTGAACCATGAGAGACTATGGACTCTGAGAAACAAACTGAGGGTTCTAGAGGGGAGGGGGATGGGGGAATGGGTTAGCCTGGTGATGGGTATTAAAGAGGGCACGTACTGCATGGAGCACCGGGTGTTATACGCAAACAATGAATCATGGAACACTACATCAAAAACTAATGATGTAATGTATGGTGATTAACATAATAATAATAATAATAATAATAAAGAATGAATGGGTTAACCAGGAACTTAAAGAAATAAAAACATGGAAGCAAATGAAAATGAAAACACGGCTCTCCAAAACCTGTGGGATGCAGCAAAGGCAGTCCTAAAAGGAAAGTATATTGCAATATAGGCCTAACTCAAGAAACAAGAAAAGTCTCAAATACACAACCTAACCTCACACCTAAAGGAGCTAGAAAAGGAAGAGCAAATAAAGCCTAAAGCCAGAAGAAGAGGGGAAATAATAAAGATTAGAGCAGAAATAAACAATATACAAACAAGAACAAAAACAGTAGGACAGATCAATGAACCTAAGAGCTTGTTCTTTGAAAGAATTAATAAAATAGATAAACCCCTAGTCAAACTTATCAAAAAGAAAAGAGAAAGGACCCAAATTAGTAAAATCACAAATGAAAGAGGAGAGATCACAACCAACACTGCAAAAATACAAACAATTATAAGAGAATGTGATGAAAAATTATGTGCCAACAAACTGGGCAATCTGGAAGAAATGGAAAAATTCCTAGAAACATACAAACTACCAAAGCTGAATCAGGAAGAAATAGAAAACTTGAACAGACACATAGCCAGCAAAGAAATTGAGTCCCTAATCAAAAATCACCCAATAAATAAAAGTCCAGGGCCAGAGGGCTTCCCAGGGGAATCTACCAGACATTTAAAAAAGAGTTAAAACCTATCCTCAAATTGCTCCAAAAAATGGAAAAGGAAGAAAACCTTCCAAACTCTTTCTACAAGGCCAGCATTACCTTGATTCCAAAACCAAAGACCCCACTATAAAGTGGAATCACAGGCCAATATCCCTGATGAACATGGATACAAAAATTCTCAATAAGATACTAACAAATCAAATCCAACAATACATTAAAGAATGATTCATCACAATCAGGTGGGATTTATTCTTGGGCTATAGGGGTGGTTTGATATTTCTAAATCAATTAACATAGTACACCACATTAATAAAAGAAAGGACAAGAACCATATGATCCTCTTGACAGATGCAGAAAAGCATTTGACAAAATTCAGTATCCATTCTTGATAAAAACTTTCAACAAAGTAGGGATAGAGGGAACATACCTCGACATCATAAAGGCCATATACGAAAGACCCACAGTGGATATCATCCTCAATGGGGAAAAACAGAGCTTTTCTTCTATGGTCAAGAATAAGACAGGGATGTCCACTTTCATCATTACTATTTAACATAGTATTGGAAGTCTTAGCCTCAGCAATCAGATAACAAAAAGAAATATTGTATTGGGAGCTGTGTTTAGAGGGTGAGACAATTCTTGCTAAGGAGCTATTGTAATAGTTTAAAGGAGAGATGATAATTACTTGATCCAAGGCAGTTAGAGCGGGGATTGAGAAATGATTAATTGAATAAGATGCCCAAGGCCGTAGAGGCTGGGAGGCTGTTCAAGATGTTGGGGCTCTGATTTGGGATAACTGGAGGATGATAGTGATACTAACTATACTGGAAGTGAAAGAGAAAGAGGTATGTCTACATATTGATTTGAAGCATCTCAGGAACCAGAACTCTACCTCGGAGTTGCAAACTGAGACTAGTAATGACTCAGTCTTAAAGTAAAACTGTCTCCTAATCCAGCCTTGACTTAATAGCTGGATTCTATAATTAGCCTTTTACCTAATGGATCCTGTTACCAAGCACCCACCTGTAAAACCAGTTTCTCTCAGATTTCTCTCCAGTTCCAAGGACTGAGATGCTTTCTCTAATGCCCACAGTCCCTTGAAATGTGTTTCCTTCCTGTTATTCCCCTAATCCTAACTCCTCATTTCTATGGATCTCTTATCTCCTGTCTGAAATCAGTTAAAATTCTGGGGTGCAGGCAACAGAAACAAGCTTTGGCCAACTTCTTCAATAAAATAATAATAGTGGGTACCACAAAGACCCAATAGAAAAGTTAGACATGTGTCAGACCCAAGGGAAGGACAGACTGTGAGAGACACAACCCAAGGCCAAGAAAAGGGGTTAAGACATAGCTGCTGGTCTTGCTACCATGATACTGGGCAGGACTGTCAGGCCACTGAAACAGATACTTGAAACTACCACTCAGACCTTTGATGCCACGACTGCTATTGTGAATAATATCTAAACTGATGAGCATTGTTTTCTCCAGGTTCAAACTCCTTGTCAGGCGTGTTCTCTGGCTGTACTTAGGGTAAGGACAAGTACCTGCTGCTGTACTTGATGTCAGGGATGGAAAGAGACATTGTCACCCCTCTTTGGCTTCCCTAGTGAGGGGAACCGTTGTGTCTTATGAAATTATTCAATACATATTTATTGAGTATGTACCGTGGGCCAATTCTAGGCACCGGGATACAGTAGTATACAAAACAAGCAGACATCCTTGCTCTCATAGACTTGTAGGGTAAAGGTATAAGGAGGTTTCTGGCACGCCTTTGCATGAAGCTTTTTTCCCCCAATCTTTAGGATCAGTTTCACAAAGATCCAAACTCTAGATAAATGATTGACTGATTTTCTGAAATTAATGTTTCCTCAAGAATTTAGGTCAGCTGCAGGGTTGGAGATACTATCTAATAATAGATACGTCCTAAGAGTTTGAAAAGACAGCTACACCTCCATTTCCTTTTACAACTCTGCACTTTGAACAAACTTAGCCCCCTCATCTTCCTACTTCTTGTTTCCCCCCAGTCTCATGCTTCTGTTTAACGTGTATGACACAATGAAAATTGACAATTTTTTGGCTCTAAGTGTATATGCGTAGGCAAGTCCTTGAATATTATACAAACAACTAATCCTTATCTCTGTAGGTTCAAATCTAGACCTCCCCACGGGAGAAACTCCCACCTGAAACCGTCTCTCACCCCATCTCCCAACAGGAGGTAGGGGAGAGAAATGCAGCTGGCTTATTAATTAATTCAGAACACCCAGATATAAGGGATAAAGACCTAAAATGTTTTATGCAACTGTTTCTTTTTTTTTTTTTTTAAAGAGTTTATTTATTTATTTGACAGAGAGAGACACAGTGAGAGAGGGAACACAAGCAGGGGGAGTGGGAGAGGGAGAAGCAGGCTTCCCGCGGAGCAGGGAGCCCGATGCGGGGCTCGATCCCAGGACCCTGGGAACATGACCTGAGCCGAAGGCAGACGCTTAACGACTGAGCCACCCAGGCGCCCCTATGCAAGTGTTTCTAATCCCAGCCCCCTGAAGCCCAAATGGGGGAAGCTGAAGAGTTTAATTCTGAAGTATATAATTAGCAATGAAATATCCTACAGAAACAATACGATGAATAGTGTCAAGCATAAATTAAACAATAGCAATCATATTTCAGGTACCTAAGGGTTAGACAGCTTCACTGGGCTGGGAAACTAATCAGCACATATGTCTTGTCTGCCTGGGAGAAAGTATCCCAACTTTGAAACAATTCAATTTACAAATGAATTTTGGGAAGGCAGTGTTTTACAATGCTATCATTTTTGTTTGTTTCAAGACTGGTTTCATAAAAGTTCTTACCCTTATCATCATTCCTTTTAGATTTTAAGATTCATGGGCTTTATGGAGGCAAAGATTAGAAAAAAATATACAGCCAAAACCATTATCATGTTTTCATTAGTATTAGCATTCCTTAGTTCCTCACAGTCGAGAAGGACTTGACTTCCAAAACCTCAAAACCTTCAGAAGGAGAAAACAAGCATTTCCCAGGTCTAGATGTCAAAATGACAGCAGAAGTTCGAATTGTGACTCAACCATGTTGCTGAACAAAATATCAGTCTCCTAGGAAACCTACATGAACCAGAACTGTGGCACTCTTTAACTGCCGGAGATGTTTTCATGCAACTTACAAATTATCACCTTGAGGAAAATTTCACTTTGAAAATCTTTACCAACTACTAAGAAAGAAGGCGAAATGTAAAGCTAATTCATTTATTTACTCAACAAATAATCATAGAGAGCCAACTCCAGACTAGGAATTGTTGTTAGCTGGGTGTACAGCACTAAAATATTTGATAAAGCCCTTGCTTCTCTAGAGCTGACAAACTTACTCATGGGAGAGCATCGATTAAAGGAAAATTATATAGATTATAATGTCAAATATTTCAGTCTGTGGCAGGGGGGAAATAAAGCAGATTTCAGGATAAGGAACCATGAGTTGGGGGTGCCACATTAAATAAGACAGACAGAAAGGGGACTCGGAGGAGATGAAACTGGAGCAGAGACTCATGCAATGAAGAAGGAAGCAAGGGAGCAAGCCAAGTACATATGTCAGGGGAACAAGGAATAGGGCATGTGAACGCTTTATGGCAGCCACATGTTTGGTGGGTGTGACACTGGGAGGTGTTGAGAGCCAGCTGATACAGTTCTAGCAGAATGAGCGAGTGAACAGGAGGGAGGCGGAAGCTTCAGCTGGAAAAGTAACAAGGCCAGACCATTCCAGGATGTCTAGGCCACAGTAAGGACTTGGGATATATTCTAAAGTGTGATGAGAATTGAGACAGGGAAATTTTAAAAGGTGGGTAAGCAGTCACTTTATTTTAAAATGGACTATTCTGATGAATCTGTGCAGGAATGTGAAAAACCCCTTAAGATACAGGAATATGATACATATCGTATGATATCATCTATATGTGGAATCTAAAACAGAAAGTAGAGGGTGGTTACCAGAAGCTGGGGGTGGAGAGGGAATTAGGGAAATGTGGGTCAAAGGTACAAACTTGCCATTAGAAGATGAGTAAATTCTGGGGATCTGATGTACAGGGTTGAGATTATAGTCAACAAAACTGCATTATATATTTCAGTGTTGCCTTTAAGAGATCATTTTAAATGTTCTCACCACACAAAAAAAGTTAATAATTATATGACGTGATGAAAGTGTTAGCTAAGGGTAGTCATCATATTATAATATATAAATGTATCAAAATTCAACAGTGGTAAACCTTAAATCTATACAATGTTATAAGTCAAGTATATGTCAATTAAAAAAAGATGCAAGAATAGGCTCATAAAACAATTTTATTCTTGGCACATTAAGTGAGTTATCCTTATTTCTGATTATTTAGTTAATTTTGTTGGTCTCCTCTTTTATAGATTTTTGACAGGAGAGATTCTACAGCTTTCACGATAGTCTACTGATTCCAACAATATTGGATTTTTTTCAAAGTGCCACTGATGTAATTATTTTCTACCCTTCCAAAATTCTCACATTCAAACTCTAGTTCTGATTATATTTTAAGTAAGCATAGCAGAAAAAAAATAATCAAAAAATTCTGTTACATGAAAAATTTATCTCTAAATATTATATATCTTCTAAATCTTGATGATAACAAGGAGCGTTTCTTTTTTTTTTTTTTTGCGTTCTAAAAAAATGAGGGGGATCAGAAATATTGATGACTTACGGTCTGAGACAGAAAGAATAAAGGATCAGGACGTAAAAAGGAGGTTTTAAAACCTTTAGCCATCCTCTGATTAGTATACAAGGGAGGGACACCTCTATCTTTTGTGTGGGATTCATTCATCAGCAATCAGTTTGTCAGGTGGTATCACTGGATCTCTTCCTAGTTCAGCAACTGGGATGGACTCTCAGGCCTGACTCATTGGCATTAATGAGTCCTTGGCATTCTGCTGTCCACGGTGGCCATAGCAGTTGGCAGAGGTGAGCACATGACCTCAGTCAGGCCATTTGGAGCAGATTTCAGGGTCTTTGGGAAACAGAGAAAGAGCATGCTCTCTTTCCACTGAACATGGAAGTGTGAATTTATATGGCTAGACTTCTTGCAATAAGTCAGAGTTCCCTGAGAAAAGAACGAACCAGAAGAAGTGGAACTAAAAAACTCAGAGAGAAACCAGAACTTGGTGTTAGGACTTCAAACTTTGACTTCAATTTCACCTGAAGCCATTCTTTCTCTTAATTTCTCCCTTGATGTGAGCCATAAAATTAATCTTTAAGTTAGAGTTGGGGGGTGGGCGCCTGGGTGGCTCCATCATTAAGCGTCTGCCTTCGGCTCAGGTCATGATCCCAGAGTCCTGGGATCCAGCCCCACTTCCAGCTCCCTGCTCGGCGGGAAGCCTGCTTCTCCCTCTCCCACTCCCCCACCTGTATTCCCTCTCTCGCTGTGTCTCTTTCTGTCAAATAAATAAATAAAATCTTTAAAAAAAATTTAGAGTGGGCTTGGTTTTCTATCACTTGAAACTAAAAATGTAGTAATGGATATATATTGAGTTCAAACAATCTTGAAAATATATGCTAATGTAATTGCAATAATGTATAACACTAGATAATAGAATTTTATTCTCCTAAACAGTAGGCAACACATCTCTCCTAGCAAATGGAGAGTTACATGTTAACATGTATAAAATAAAATTAGCAAGCTCTATCAAAACCCACAGAGAAATAGACACCTAGAGGCCTGGACTTCGGGTAGAGTGCTGGGACCTGAGCTGGACAGGGGGGAATGGGATGGACATGGGCTTCAGAGCACAGAACCAAGGGGAAAGCTGAATGTCAGAGCCAAGTAGACAGTTCAACAGAAGCATCAAGTCACAGAGAGAGGCCAGTTAGTAAGTCAGAATACAAGCAAGAGGCAAAAGATCACAAGGACACCCAAATGTGAAGAAGGTTTGAAGTGGATATTAAAAAGGCCAGACTTGAAGGGGGTGTCTGATAATTTAGGAATTAGCTGCAGTGCTCTTAAGAGGTCACCTCTGGAGTCAGCATAGGTAGAGAGAGAATCACTGAAGGCACTGAATAGACACAAATACGCTTCACAAAATAAAATATTCAGTTATGTATCCAGGCCAAGTAAAATATTCAGAATTCAGTAGACCTTCAAATCCCCAAGGCAACATTACTTTGAAAGGAGGAATATCTTCATGTAGAAAAACACTCCCTATTGATGAAATGGTAATTCTCTATGACCTGCAAGTGAATCACTGAAAGCAATCAAACTACAAGATGAAAGTTGTATTTCCCTGCTTCTCTCCTACCTACCCACTCCCTCCTAACATAAAATGTGTTGAGCACTGACTGCTTCACAATAAAAAATAAAGACATGACTTAAATTTATTGTAAATGTATGAGCGATTAAGGAAAAAGGTGAATACTTTAAAACTATTGCTTCATAGACAGAACCTGGAGAGTACATTTGCCCCACAACTAGAGGTCAAACTGAGACCCAGACAGAATTGTGAGATGAAACTCCTTACCTAAGCAGTTCTTAGAGTATATCCTAGACCGGCAACAGCAGCACCAAGGAACTTGCTGGGCGGACCTGCCGAAACAGAAACTCCAGGGAGGGGCCTCAGCACGCTGTAGTTTATCAAGACCCCCAGATGCTTCTGATTTATACTCAAGTGTATGACCGGCTGCATTAGCCCAGCCTCCTCTCAGTGGGAGTCACTGAAGTCTTCTGACAACTCAACCATAATCATTTTCTGAACACATACTGATCACAGAAAAAAAGAGAAAAGCTTCTTACTATTATAGCAAATGCCCTCAAGCATTTAGAAATGCAAAAAAAAAAAAATGAAGCATTAACAAATGAGAAAAAAAAAAAGAAAAAGATGGAAGAAAAAAAATTAAGTTTTTTTTTCCCCCGGGTGTATTTTTTTCTCCCTGAAAAGCAGTTGTTACTGATAGCCAACCACAAAAGCGTTTGGCAAGGTGGTTGCTACATAGATGACTACATTATGTGAAGATTCAAATGTGCATTTGTTAACATTTTTTATTTGTTTTTAATTTTAAGCAGAAATCTATTTGAAGTATGAATTAGCCATTTACACTAGAAAGTGAATAGTAATTGTACTGAAACCACAGTACTAACCATAGATAGATAGATTCTTCATATTGGGAGGGATATTATTGGTTGTGGATTTTAATCTCTGCCAATGCAGAAACCCCTTTTCCAGTATCCATAGTAAGCAATCCAAAGGGCCTCTGGTTGAATATTTATAGGGAGAAGAGACAGTTTCAGTAAGACTCAACAATGATCAGAAACTTTTTTAACTTGAACTGATAAAGCTATCTTGATATACTATTTTGTTGACAATCACCCCCATTTTAGGCTCTCAAAGCCTGGTAACAAGAATTTCCTACAATAAGATATTAAAAGAAGGATCCTGTTTGCATATATCCCATTGCTTATTCAATTTACCTTCATATAATTTAGCCACAAATGTTCATAACTTTTGGGTGTATATGTAGCTACTTGAGGGTTCCTAGTATTTTGAAAGCTCTAATAAATCTCTTGATACTCTCTTTCTTGAAACATTATTTTAATGCAGCAGCCAACTAGCCTAATTAAATGTGGGATATTAGTCATATATGAAATTTCCAGATAAATAAAAATTTCCCTGTTATGAATAACACTAAAAAAGGTTTAGTGCAAATTTTCACAGGTGGAAATGAGCAGACCTCTTACAAAAAACCTTTGGTGTACAGAGCTGATCTTGGGGGCGGGGGAGAGATGGACCAATTTGCTTAGGGCATTTTGGAAGAGAAAAGTTCAAGACCTTGAGTCATGTTCCATTAAGATTCAATATCAGTGAGAGCTGAGTGAATTCATCCATCTTTCCATTCATTCATTCATTCATGCATGCATCTATTCATGCATCCATCATACATCTATTAAGGACTAAGCACAGATCTAGGTGCCAGGGACACAGCAGTTAACAATGTTCCTCTCCTCATCTCCTAGCCAAGTCTGCTGTCAGAGAAGAATTCCAATAATGTACTTGAATGGCAGCAAGTCTGACACTCTAAAGACCAAAGAACACAGTAGGAGAGATTATATTAGCACACCAGCATCCCTGGCATAGTGGCTGTGTTTTGTGGAGCAATAACTGAGCATGGGAGTATGAACAGAAAGAGTTGCATTCTTGGTGTTCATTGTGAAACATCACTATGGTGCTGGCAGGGGCAGAGACCAGCAGGAATATCCCTGCTGCTATGGAGAAACATCATCCCACATCCTATGCCATCCATCAGCTTCCATGCTGTTTGAAAAAAAAGGAACTGATGGCAACAATGGATCAATTATTTTTCTGTCTGCTTAGTGTCTGAAAATAGTACTAACCTCCTTTTGATGGGATAAGCTGGGTATTTTTAACAATGGGAGTCAATAGGCAGATGTTTCGAGAGAGAGATAGTGGAGTCACTGCTAATAAATAAGCAAAGTATTGAATAGCTAACTGAAAAAAATTAAGGGGTTATATATGTATAAAAGCAGATGAATTGGTAAGGTTGATCGTGGAGGTTATTCCTACATCAATGCCTGCTATGTATGTCACTGTGCTATGAGCTACATATGCATTATATCTAAGCCTCCCAGCAACTCTACATGATAGATCATACTTCTCTTTAATTAATAACTTATACAATATCACACAACTATCTAATAGAAAATAAATAATATTATAAACTGCTGTTGGTATATACTAACAGCTCAGGGCGTCCTCTTATTAAGTCAAGAGGTTTCTATTACAAATAGTGCTGCCATATTAAATAGCTAGCTAAAAGAAATTAAAGTCTTTTTTCAGTGACGTGGGTCTTCCCATTGTGAAAGCTATTAATATTATGGCAGCATAATATTACTATATGGTGTTCCCATGCTTAAAACAATTTGAAATTCTTTATGTTGATGGGCAGAAGATATAAGGCTATACTCACAAAAAAAGTTTCTCTACTTCTGTGTCTTAATCAGGAATCTGCAGGAAGCTGAATAGACCAAGGTAATCCACCATTTGCATAATATCCATCTTTGGTTTCACCACATTCTGCATTTCTTCTTATCTGTAATATTTACTGCTCTCTGGAGAAGAAATTTAATTTTTCCCTAGTATTTTTGATGAACGGCTGCTGGAGTCCAGGAGGATATACATAAAATTAAAATATAAAGTAGGGAAAGCTTGGAATATTGGAAGACCTTTATAATCCAGAAGACTCCTTGATATGCTGTAGTCCTGAAATGTCAAAAAGAAGGTTGGGCCCCAAAATGACAACATTAGAAGCTTCCCTTATGGCATTTTGTCCTGGTGAATCTACTCAAATCTTAGGATATGATTTTTGATGAAAACTGTAAATAACACAGAAAATATTTGTTTTATTATATTAAGTTAGCCACCATAGAGTACATCATTAGTTTTTGATGTAGTGTTCAATGATTCATTAGTTGCATATAACACCCAGTGCTCATCACAACACATGCCCTCCTTAATACCCATCACCCTGTTACCCCCTCTCCTTCTCCCCTCCCCCCTGAAACCCTCAGCTTGTTTCCCAGGGTCCTTAGTCTCTCATGGTTCGTCTCCCTCTCTGATTTCTCTCCCTTCAGATTTCCCTCCCTTCCCCTATGGTCCTCTGTGCTATTGCTTATGTTCCAAATATGAGTGAAACCATATGATAATTGTCTTTCTCTGCTTGACTTATTTCACTTAGCATAATCCCCTCTAGTTCCATCCATGTCGATGCAAATGGTGGGTATTCATCCTTTCTGATGGCTGAGTAATATTCCATTGTATATATGAACCACATCTTTATCCATTCATCTGTTGAAGGGCATGTTGGCTCTTTCCACATTTGGGCTATTGTGGACATTGCTGCTATGAACATTGGGGTGCATGTGCCCCTTCTTTTCACTATGTCTGTATCTTTGGGATAAATACCTACTAGTGCAATTGCTGGGTCATAGGGTAGCTCTATTTTTAACTTTTTGAGGGAACCTCCATACTGTTTTCCAAAGTGGCTGTACCAGCTTGCATTCCCACCAACAGTGTTAGAGGGTTCCCCTTTCTCCACATCCTCGCCAACATTTGTTGTTTCCTGCCTTGTTAATTTTTGCCATTCTAACTGGTGTAAGGTGGTATCTCAATGTGGTGTTCATATAGAAAGGGAATTGTGTAAAATTCTTTGTGAAAGATTATTTCCTTGAATTAATCTTGAAACAGACTTGTATCTATTCTTATATAATAGCTGGACATCATTAGGATAACAAAGTCCAAAACTCTAAAATTTAAAGGTACCTCATTCAATTCCTACTCTAGACCCTAAATGGTCATTACTATGGAGAGGATACCAGCAAAAGTTACAAAACAAAAACACAACAAAAAACCACCCACCAACCTCCAACTTTTGTGCTACACTATTTTTGAATATATTATAACTCTTAGTTTTTCTTTGATATCTCTTTTTGCCGATATGACCAGACATTTCTACATCTGTCTGTATTAGTCTCTTGTACAAGTGCCTTCTTATCTCAATCCAGCCTTCACTCCCACCAGATAAATCAATGACTTTATATAGCACAGGATTCTAGTTCAAAACATTTTAGTCAAGACCCTCAAGTAACTTCATATTTTATCTGCAAAATAAACTTTACGGGCTATATGACAGCTATTTCTTTAGTTTTTCTATTTACTTCTGAGAATACAAATAAATGGACAGTGGTTGAGAATTTTCTGAATTCCAACCACCAGCTAGATAGCATGGTAGTATAAGCTGTATCATAACACTTCACATCAAGAGTCCTTCTAGGGGGCGGAGCAAGATGGCGGAGGAGTAGGAGACCTGGATTTCGTCTCCTCTCAGGAATTCAGCTGGATAGGGATCAAACCATTCTGAACACCTACAAACTCAACAGGAGATCGAAGAAAGGAATAGCAACAACTCTCTGAACAGAAAAGCGACCACTTTCTGGAAGGTAGGACGTGCGGAGAAGTGAATCCGA
>NW_028055396.1:0-8733 GCF_054177405.1 Leptonychotes weddellii
CAGATGAATGGATAAATAAGATGCGATATATATATACAATGGAATATTATGCAGCCATCAAAGAAAACGAAATCTTGCCATTTGCAACGACGTGGATGTAAGTAGAGGGTATTATGCTAAGCGAAATAAGTCAATCAGAGAAAGACATGTATCATATGATCTCACTGGTATGAGGAATTCTTAATCTCAGGAAACAAACTTAAGGTTGCTGGAGTGGTGGGGGGTGGGAAGGATGGGGTGGTTGGGTGATAGACATTGGGGAGGGTATGTGCTATGGTGAGCGCTGTGAATTGTGTAAGACTGTTGAATCACAGACCTGTACCTCTGAAACAAATAATACATTGTATGTTAAAAAAAGAAGAAGAAGAAGATAGTAGGAAGGGAAAAATGAAGGGGGGATATCAGAGGGGGAGACCACCCATGAGAGACTATGGACTCTGAGAAACAAACTGAGGGTTTTAGAGGGGACAGGGGGTGGGGGGATGGGTTAGCCTGGTGATGGGTATTAGAGAGGGCACGTACTGAAAGGAGTACTGGGTGTTATATGCAAACAATGAATCGTGGAACACTACATCAAAAACTAATGATGTAATGTATGGTGATTAACATAACATAATAAAAGAAAATTTAAAAAAAAAGAATTATTATAAAGTGACAGTAATCAAGATGCCTAGATGAATGGGATAGAATAGAGCCTAGAAATTGGCCCACACAAATATGGCCAATTGTGTTTTTGACAAAGGTGCAAAACCAATTCAATGGATGAAGGGTAGTATGGATGATCGTACAGGGTAGTACAATGGCTTACAGTGGTTTGACTTACAATTTTTCAAGTTTACAGTGGTGTAAAAGCAATATACTTTCAGTAGAAATGGTACCTTGAATTTTGAGTTTTCATCTTTTCCCAGGCTAACTATATGTAGTATAATACTTATTCATGACGCTGGGCAGCAGTGACAAGCCATAGCTCCCAGTCAGCCATGCAATTAAGAGGAACCAATACGGGCGCCTGGGTGGCTCAGTTGGTTAAGTGACTGCCTTCGGCTCAGGTCATGATCCTGGAGTCCCGGGATCGAGTCCTGCATCGGGCTCCCTGCTCGGCGGGGAGTCTGCTTCTCCCCCTGACCTTTCCCCCCTCATGCTCTCTCTCTCTTTCTAATAAATAAATAAATAAATCTTTAAAAAAAAAAAAAAAGAGGAACCAATACACTTAGAACCGTTCTGTACCCATACAACCATTCTGTTTTTCACTTTCAGTACATTATTCAATATATTACATGAGATATTCAACCCTTTATTATAAAATAGGCTTTGTTGGTCACCTGGGTGTCTCAGTTGTTAAGCGTCTGCCTTCAGCTCAGGTCATGGTCCCAGGGTCCTGGGATCGAGCCCCGCATCAGACTCTCTGCTCAGCGGGGAGCCGGCTTCTCCCTCTCCCTCTGCCTGCTGTTCCACCTGCTTGTGTGTGCTCTCTCTCTCTCTCTCTGTCAAATAAATAAATAAAATCTTTAAAAAAATGATCAAATAAAATAGGCTTTGTGTTAGATGATTTTGCCCAACTGCAGGCTAATATAAGTGTTCTGAGCCTGTTTAAGGCTAGGCTAAGCTATGATGTTTGGTAGGTTAGGTTTATTAGATGCATTTTCAACTTACAGTATTTTCAACTTTTGATCGGTTTTTTTTGGGACATAACCCCATTGTAAGGCGAGGAAAATCTGTATTTTTAATAAATGGTGTGGGGACAATTGGACAGTCATATGCAACAAAAATGAACTATTTAAACTTCACATCATACACAAAAATTAATACCAAATAAGCATATATCTAAATGTAAAATATAAAACTTAAAGAAAAAAACTTAGGAGACCTTGAGTATGTCCAGAAATTCTTAGACATGACACTAAAAGCACAATTCATACAAAAAAATTGGTAAGTCAATCTTCATCAAAATTTAGAACTTTTGCTTTGTGAAAGACACTGTCAAAAGAATGAAAAGAAAATCTTCTCTAATGCAATGTGGTTTCCTGGATTGGATTCTGGAACATTAAAAGAATATTAGGGGAGGGGCACCTGGCTGGCTCAGTCAATGGAGCATGTGACTCTTGATCTCGGGGTTGTGAGTTTGCGCCCCATGTTGCAGGTAGAGATTATTTAAAAATAAAATCTTTTTTTAAAAAAAGAATCTTACTGGAGAAATTAATGAAATCTAAATAAAGTCTGTGGTTTGGTTAGCAGTACTCCAAGCACAGTACCAATGTTAATTTTTTAGCTATGACAAAGATACCATGTTGGGAACTCTTTGTATTATCTTTGCAACTGTTCTGTAAATCTAAAATCATTTCAAAATATAAATGTTTATTAAATAAAAAATATAGCCAAACTTAATAATAAAAAAACAGCTGCTCTGCTTGAAGCCAGAGAGGAGAGGCTCTCAGAAGCTTATCATCTCTGTCCCTGCCTTGCTGATCTCTTAGACAGCCTCTGGGGGATCCTCTATAGAACTCCTGGATTCCTTGGAGTATGATTCCTAAACCACAGAACTAATCATTAGTAAGACTAAAGGATAGAAATAGAAGCCTAGCTCAGGCCTGAATAATTGAAAATCTACTAGTTTATTTTAAGGCCTTTCTCTCTATCATAGAAGATAATTAATTTGAACTGATATAATCTCCTCTTTACAAGGTCAAACATATTCCTGCCTAATATTCTGACCTTAAAACTTCAGAGCACTTGATTCTTTGTTTAAGGTATCTTAAAAGTGGTTGGCTTACGATTATACAAGATAAGGTAGCTGGCTTATGACTATACAAGAGTAGGAAAGATTAGGCTGCAATTTTGAGGATGCGTGTGTATATTATAAAATCCCACCTTCGGTCTGAATTTTCATGAGGGCTCTTCAAGGTCCTTAAACTAATAAAATATTAACTTTAATGAAAGACAGCTACAAACAGAATATATTTGAAAATCATATATCTAACAAAGGGCTTCCATCCAGAATACATAAAGAACTCTCCAAACTCAATAACAAGAAAAAAACACAACCCAATTTATAAATTGGCAAAAAGTCATGATCACTAAACCAAAGAGGATATATAGATGGGAAATTAGCACATGAAAAGATGCACCACATTATTGGCCATTTAGGAAATGCAAATTATAACCACAAGAGATACCATTACACACCTATTAAATGACAAAACGAGAAAGTACTGACAATACCAAGGACTGATAAGGGTGTGGAACAACTGGATCTCTCATATGTTATTGGCACAAATACAAAATTGTATAGCCACTCTTAGAAAATGGTTTGGCAGGTTCCTATAAAGTTAAATCTACACATACCATATGACCTAGAAGTTCAGTTCAGAGATGGAGAGCTGGAAAGATGTTGCCTATCCCATCAACGGGAAAATCGGACGAATTACAAACTAATGAGTTTTCTTGTACTCATCAAAGAACGGAGGTCATAGAGTAAATGTCTTCCCAAAATCTGGAGGGAGATAGGCAGCTGCAGGGAGACACAAGCCTGGAGCATTTGCTTACCAGGGGCAGAAGCCGTTATGAATATTAAACAAAAAATTGTGATGAACTCCTGGGGACCTAGCATGAGAACGCGAAGTTCCCAGGGGACTCAGCCATGTGGAGTTCCCACCCTCTTGCAGGCTTTTCCTCTAGGAATACCACCAGGCTCACACAGAGAATCCAGAAAGGTGTCACTGTGGTGCTAGCAAGGAGAAGAGAACAGCCATTGCCAAAATCCTCCCACACCCATTTCCCTGATCCCCCTTACAGAATGAAAAAGCTTAATCTGCAGGCACTGCTAAAATTGTGCTGCAACTAGGGGAAGGCAATGGAGGTCATCAAGGAAACTTGGCCCAGACCTACTTTCCTATCTTCCCAAAGTAACAAAAACTTCCATCTTCAGGAGCCAGGGCATCAAAGCTGTAGCTAGGTATACTCATGCTGCTGGGAGAAGCAAACGGGAAACAAGCTCTACCCATAGGGAAGGGACAGGAATACTGTGAAGGTGTTCCCCCGACACCACGGTCCACGGTGCTTGCCTAAGAATCAGGCTTAACTGAGACACCAGAGAGGACTTTCTCTCTCACTCCCATTTCCGTTAGAACCTTTAACATATTAACTACAATTATTTTAACTTCTCTGATACTTTCATCACCTGTGTTATATCCAAGTTTGGCTCTCATGATTGCTTTGTCTCCAGGCTGTGTGTTTCTTGCCTTTTTGTAGGCAGAAGAATTCTATGTTGAAAATGTGATATGTTGTATAGCACAGTTAGATACTGAAGGAAATCTTTTGTACGTTTGGAGAAGAGTGTACAGTTACTTCTCCTAGGATTTTAGTATGGGTATGTCTGCTAGGATTTAGTATTAATCTAGTAAGGAGTTGTACTAAGTTTACTGTTGCTGTAGTTACCCTCAGTGCACCAAGAGCCTTCAAGTCCTTCTACTCATGCCTTGTTTTGATCTCCACTTGGACTTGGGTCTTTCCATTATGTGGTTCCCTAGAGAAAGTCTGTTTCTTAGAGCTTTCTTAGCTGTATTTCTTTTTTTTTTTTTTAAGATTTTATTTATTTATTTGACAGAGAGAGAGAGACAGCGAGAGAGGGAACACAAGCAGGGGGAGTGGGAGAGGGAGAAGCAGGCTTCCTGCGGAGCAGGGAGCCCGATGCGGGGCTCGATCCCAGGACCCTGGGATCATGACCTGAGCCAAAGGCAGACGTTTAACCACTGAGCCACCCAGGCCCCCCTCTTAGCTGTATTTCATGCTTATGTTTTCGTTGAGGCTTGTTGGTGGGTGGGGAGTGGGAGGGAGTATGTTTCCTGATGTCCTTAGTAAGTCTCAGTATTAGGCAGGCACTGTGAACCTGGGTCTCAGGGTTATGTGGCCCTCACAAGAGTTTCTGGCACTCTGCCAGATAGAATGCTGAGCCTAGCACTTATTACTCCAGGGATAGAGATTATTCCCCATTCCCACTCCCCATTCCCACTCCTAGACTTCCCTTCTCCCAGCTGCAGTAGGCTAGAGCTTTGATGTCCTTCCCCCTGCAGATGAAGGCTTTTGCTACTTAGGGGAGATAGAGAGAATGGGTAGGCAAGAGTTTCAATGGCAGTTTCCATATGTTTCTCCCAACTGCAGTGGGTTTTTACCAGTGACCTTAGGCAACATATTTTGATAGTTTTCAGCATGCAAACTAAGGCTTTTGTTTTGTATGGGAGATTGAGAAGATTGGTTTGTATACTTTCAGCAGCTCCTGCTGTCCATTTTCCTCAGTCTTCTCAGGATTCTCCTCAGCTTCCCTGTCAGTGCCTAGTGGTGTTCTAGAAGAAAAGGGTTCAAGCAGGTGTGAAACTCCCAGGTCTGCGACCCCCTAGGACTTCACACTCTCACAGTACTACACACTCAGCCTTTAGCAATTTGTTAAACATGTTTACCTTCATTTTCTTACTGGCTTATGCGACATTTGAAGGCATCTTTCCCAGATAATCAAATGCTCAGGTCCTATGTCTTCTTATAGGTGCCTGTCTCTAGATTTCAAGTTAGTTATTTTCCCAGAAACCTCATTTCATTGATGGTTTCAAGAAAAGTATTTAAGTTGCAGTTTGTCCAGCTCTTTTCTTGTGAGGATGGAAGTGATGCTCTTTCCAAGTCTGTATATCTCCACACGGAAGCCAGCATCCTTTTGTTTTCATCCTACCTATATCATTACATTTGCATATAGTTAGGTCATGGTTTGTTTTTTTTTTTAAAGATTTTATCCATTTATTCATGAGAGACAGAGAGAGAGAGGCAGAGGGAGAAGCAGGCTCCCAAGGAGCAGGGAGCCCGACGTGGGACTCGATCCCAGGACCCTGGGATCATGACCTGAGCCGAAGGCAGACGCCCAACCATCTGAGCCACCCAGGTGCCCCTAGGTCATGGTTTTTAATTTTGATAGTCTTTGTTCTTTAATTGATGTAGTTAGGCCATTTAAATTTCGTGGATTATTGATGTTTGGATTTAGACCTACCATGTTATTGTTTTCTGTTTTTTCCTTCTGTTTTTCATTCCTGTTTTACCTTTACTGCCTTGTTTTGGTTTATTTAAAACTTTTCAATATCCCATTTCAATATATCTGTTGTGAGTTTGACTATATCTTTTTTTTTTTAAGATTTTTTATTTATTTATTTGATAGAGAGAATGAGATAGAGAGAGCATGAGAGGGGGGAGGGCCAGAGGGAGAAGCAGACTCCCTGCTGAGCAGGGAGCCCGATGCGGGACTCGATCCCGGGACTCCAGGATCATGACCTGAGCCGAAGGCAGTCGCTTAACCAACTGAGCCACCCAGGCGCCCCTAATTTGACTATATCTTTGCATGTGGTTTTATAGTAGTTGCTCTAGGAATTACAAAGTACATATTTAACTTTTCATTTTCCACTTAGAATCAATATTTTCTCATTTCAGTTCAAATGTAGAAAACTTGCCACCTTATAGGCCTCTTTACCATCTCCTCTTTAGGCTATAGTTGTCTGATTGGTTACATTCACATATGTTGAAAACTACACAAATGTTATAATTTTTTTTCTCATTAAACTTTTGTTTTAATGGGTCTCAAAATTCTGTGACAGATTTTTGGTCAAGTTGTTTCCATTAAAAAGTACTGAGTTTAAAAACTAATGACTTGGGGCGCCTGGGTGGCTCAGTTGTTAAGCGTCTGCCTTCGGCTCAGGTCATGATCCCAGGGTCCTGGGATCGAGCCCCGCATCGGGCTCCCTGCTCAGCGGGAAGCCTGCTTCTCCCTCTCCCACTCCCCTTGCTTGTGTTCCCTCTCTCGCTGTGTCTCTCTCTCAAATAAAGAAATAAAATCTAAAAAAAAAAAAACAACTAATGACTTAAATGCCACACACACACAAAAACCCCCAAATGGTCCACAAAACATTCTCCTTTCCTTCTGAAGGTTTTACAATGCATTATCATTAACCAGTTTTTTACTATTAAACTTAAATGGCCAATTAACATAAACAGTTCCTTTTTTTTTAAGATTTTATTTATTTGACAGAGAGAGACACAGCGAGAGAGGGAACACAAGCAGGGGGAGTGGGAGAGGGAGAAGCAGGCTTCCCGCGGAGCAGGGAGCCCAATGCGGGGCTCGATCCCAGGACCCTGGGATCATGACCTGAGCCTAAGGCAGATGCTTAACGACTGAGCCACCCAGGCGCCCCAACGCAAACAGTTCTGACACCATTCTTCCAACACTGATTAAGACTGGGGTGGCAGGTATTGGGGATAATATTCATTTAGCCTTCTGAGCTTTCTGGGCAGACTTGGTGACCTTGTCTGCTCCAGCTGCCTTCTTGTCCACTGCTTTGATGACACCCACAGCAACCGTCGGTCTCGTCATGAACAGCAAAATGAACAGGATAGTCTGTCATGAATAGTCATGAACAGGATAGTCAGAGAAGCTCTCAACACAAATAGGCTTGCCAAGAACCATATCAACAATGGCAGCATCGCCAGATTTCAAGAACTTGGGACCATCTTCCAGCTTTTTTCCAGAACGATGATCTATCTTCTCCTTCAGCTCAGCAAACTTGCAAGCAATGTGAGCTGGGTCACAATCCAGCACAGGGGCATATCCAGCACTGATTCGGCCTGGATGGTTCAGGATAATCACCTGAGCCGTAAAGCCAGCTGCTTCCATTGGTGGGTCACTTTTGCTGTCACCAGCCACATTGCCACAATGAACATCATTGACAGATACATTCTTTTTTTTTAATTTTTTTTTTATTATTATGTTATGTTTGACAGATACATTCTTGACATTGAAGCCCACATTGTCCCCAGGAAGAGCCTCACTCAAAGCTTCATGGTGCATTTCAACAGACCTTATACTTCAGTTGTAACATTGACTGGAGCAAAGGTGACCACCGTGCCAGGTTTAAGAACACCAGTCTCCACTCGGCCCACGGGGACAGTACCAATACCACCGATTTTGTAGACGTCCTCGAGAGGCAGGTGCAAGGGCTTATCAGTTGGATGAGTTGGTGGTAGAATACAGTCCAGAGCTTCATGCATTGTGGTTCCACTGGCATTCCCATCTTTACGGTGACTTTCCATCCCTTGAACCAAGGCATGTTAGCACTGGGCTCCAGCATGTTGTCACCATTCCAACCAGAAATTGGCACAAATGCTACTGTGTTGAGGTTGTAGCCAATTTTCTTAATGTAGGTGGTGCCTTCCTTAACAATTTCCTAATATCTCTTCTAGCTGTAGGGTGGGTGGCTCAGTGGAATCCATTTTGTTAACACCAACAATAACTTCATTGAGGATGTACTTGGGTATCCTAATTTTGCATCAATACCACAGAAAATGACACATCTTCCAGAGCTAGATACACTTTCATCAGAAGGGCGAGATCCTTTATAACTTGGCTTAGAGACAACAGACCATTAAGCCCAGTTCTTCACGTGGTAAAAGATGAGAGTCCTGCCAAAACGGAATTTTTTCAACATTTGATTGAAGACCGAACAGAAGCCGCATTCTCTTATTATGAATTTTTGCTTCACATTCAGCAACAGATTTGTAAGTGAAGTAGAATAAAGTTTGAATAAGAAGGAAAAGACCCATAGCCTAGGTAAAGCATCATCTGTCAGAGAAGCATATAGGATATTTGAAATGAAGGCATTTGCTGTTACAAGACACAATGCATAGCATAGCACCCTGAGGCTTTGGCAG
>NW_028055397.1:0-399 GCF_054177405.1 Leptonychotes weddellii
CACAATTCGAGAACCACATCACTTTTGTTGACTTAGAACAAACATCTCTCACTGGCAGCAAGTTACCACTGCCTGAATTGCAATGCAATACAATTAGATTTCTTTAAACAGGCCATCTTAAGGGCGCCTGGGTGGCTCAGTTGGTTAAGCGACTGCCTTCGGCTCAGGTCATGATCCTGGAGTCCCTGGATCGAGTCCCACATCGGGCTCCCTGCTCGGCGGGGAGCCTGCTTCTCCCTCTCCCACTCCCCCCTGCTTGTGTTCCCTCTCTCGCTGTGTCTTTCTCTGTCAAATAAATAAATAAAATCTTTAAAAAAAAAAAAAATTAAAAAAAATTAAAAAAAAATAAACAGGCCATCTTAAGCAAACTTCCCAACCACTTTTAGCATTTTATAGACC
>NW_028055398.1:0-399 GCF_054177405.1 Leptonychotes weddellii
GATGTCCATGGGGACCCTCTTTCTGGCCACATTTCTCAACACAACAACCAGAGGATGGTGCTGAAGAACAAGATGAGGATGAAGTGAGAGCCACATGTGCTCAGGGCTTTAACAGCAGCCCCCTCAGCCTTGAACCTAAGCACAGCTCTTAGGATGAAGGTGTAAGAGAGGAAGATGAGGATGAAATCTGACCCCAGTAAAGTCCAACCAGCCACAAATTGGTAGATTCTGTTAAGGGTGAAATTGTCACAGGAGAGCCTGGACACGGACAAGTTGGCACAGATGCAGTTCTCAATGACATTTTTCCCACAATAATGGAGCCGGGCAGTGAGAATAGGAATAGGTGCAGTGAGAATGGCATTTTCGGTGACAATGAAGACGCTACCCTTGGCCACAAAT
>NW_028055399.1:0-399 GCF_054177405.1 Leptonychotes weddellii
TATCTCATGTTTTTGGTGCTGTTATAAATGGGATCGACTCTAATTTCTCTTTCTACAGTTACATTATTCGTGTATAAGAAAGCAACTGCTTTCTGTGCACTGATTTTTATCCTGCCACATTACTGAATTGCTGTATGAGTTCTAGTAATTTGGGGGTGGAGTCTTTTGGGTTTTCCACATAAAGTATCATGTCATCTGCAAAGAGAAAGAGTTTGACTTCTTTGCCGATTTGAATGCATTTTATTTCTTTTTGTTGTCTGATTGCTGAGGCTAGGACTTCTAGTATAATGTTGAACAACAGTGGCAAGAGTGGGCATCCCTGTTGTGTTCCTAATCTTAAGGGAAAAGCTTACAGGATCCCCTTTAATTTTTTTTTTCTGGGCTGGTTTATTGGTCACA
>NW_028055400.1:0-399 GCF_054177405.1 Leptonychotes weddellii
GACTGCAATCTCTGCTCTGAGGCAAAGGGTTGGAAACGGTCTCTTCTGCTCTGACTTGCGGAAGAGACGTGGAAAGCCGCCAGAAAAGCCGCCAGAGAACAAAAGCCCCCAAAACTGATTCTCACTGAGCCCATCCCCCGCCACAGGGGCGCAGGGCAACTCCGCCCGAACAGGGTTGCCTGAGTAACAGCGCGGCAGGCCCCTCCCACAGAAGTCAGGCTGGGAAAACAAGAGGCCAGCAACCCTAAGGTCCCAAGAAAACAGGTGCATCTTGCTTGGGTTCTGGTCAATAATTTGGACTCTATACATTCCCTCAAACACCCATCAACAGAATGACTAGGAGGAGGAGCCCCCAAAAGAGAAAAGACTCAGAGATTATGACTTATGCTGCAGATTTAC
>NW_028055401.1:0-399 GCF_054177405.1 Leptonychotes weddellii
AGGTGCAGGCCAAGGCGGGGGCCAGCGCCACCCTGAGCTGTGAGGTGGCCCAGGCCCAGACAGAGGTGACGTGGCACAAGGATGGGAAGAAGCTGAGTGCGAGCTCCAAAGTGCACGTGGAGGCCAAGGGCTGCAGCAGGCGGCTGGTGGTGCAGCAGGTGGGCAAGGCGGACGCTGGGGAGTACAGCTGTGAGGCCGGAGGCCAGAAGGTGTCCTTCCACCTGGACGTGGCAGGTCAGTTCCTTCTGGTACTAACTTAGTCTTGTTTGGAGGTAATGAAGCAATTGCATTACAGACCCCACAGGCTCTGATTCTCCTTCCATTAGTCTTCACCCTTTCACCTCTGCCATCCTGGCCTTCTAATTTCATAGGCAGGGCTAGACCAGTGGACGTTTAATG
>NW_028055402.1:0-399 GCF_054177405.1 Leptonychotes weddellii
TTTTTTTTTTTTTTAAGATTTTATTTATTTATTTGAGAGAGAGAGAATGAGAGACAGAGAGCAGGAGAGGGAGGAGGGTCAGAGGGAGAAGCAGACTCCCTGCCGAGCAGGGAGCCCGATGCGGGACTCGATCCCGGGACTCCAGGATCGTGACCTGAGCCGAAGGCAGACGCTTAACCATCTGAGCCACACAGGCGCCCGAGAGAAAGAATCTTAAGCAGGCTCCACACTCAGCACAGAGCCAAAGCAGAACTCCATCTCTTAACCCTGAGATCATGACCTGAGCTAAAATCAAGAGTTGGAGGCTTAACCAAATGAGCCACCCAGGCACCCCTCCTATTTGTTCTTAAAGGGTACGGTAAGGTTTGGAGAGGCAATATTGAAGGCGTTGTATCAACA
>NW_028055403.1:0-399 GCF_054177405.1 Leptonychotes weddellii
TTCAGATGAGATGGTGTCTTACTTGGCTCAGGCTATGATAACAAAATACCATAGACTGAGCGGTTTAAACAATAGAAATTTATTTCTCACAGTTTTGGAAGCTGGAAACCCAAGATCAAAGTGCCTGCAAGGTAGGTTTCATTCCAAGGTCTCTTCTTTTTTTTTTTTTTTTTTTTTAAAGATTTTTATTTATTTATTTCGAGACAGAGAGAATGAGAGACAGAGAGCATGAGAGGGAGGAGGGTCAGAGGGAGATGCAGACTCCCTGCCGAGCAGGGAGCCCGATGCGGGACTCGATCCCGGGACTCCAGGATCATGACCTGAGCCGAAGGCAGTCGCTTAACCAACTGAGCCACCCAGGCGCCCCATCCAAGGTCTCTTCTGGTTTGTGGGCAGCCG
>NW_028055404.1:0-399 GCF_054177405.1 Leptonychotes weddellii
CCACATGGTGAGTTGGAACAAGAGTTAGAGAATAACAGAGATAATTAGCATAACATAAAATATAGTTTCAAGTACATATTTCTTTCTGCAACAGAAGAGGTGTGTCGTGCAGTTGAAATTTGACCACCGGGAAAAGATGAATTACAGCACCCAAAGAAAATCGTCTAGATGCATGTTTATGGTAAAAAATTGGTCTTTACTTTCACCAAAAGATTTCTTCTTTGCACTTATTTTCTAATAATTCTTTGCCCTTAGAACAACTCTGTAGACACACAGCAGCCTTTTTTGAGGCTTCCTTCTGTCTTTCTCAACCATTCTTTCCTGCTCTTTTCCTGATTCGAGGCTGCCCTTTGCTAACAAAAGCCCTTCCATAAGTTACTATATTTGCTTTCAGTGGTC
>NW_028055405.1:0-399 GCF_054177405.1 Leptonychotes weddellii
GCCCCTCCACGGCCGTGTCAGGTAGGGAGCCCTGCCCGGGAGGGGAGTCTCGGGGTGCAGCTCTTCCCTCGGAGGGAGGAGGGGATGACTTAGAGCTGGGGTGCAAAGAAAGGACAGCGCCGGGCTCCGTGTAGGCACCAGCAGGTGTGGGCCCAGCCTAGAGACACGGTGCGGGGGGAGCGGTGTGTGTGAGCCCGCAACACCACCACCACCAGGCCCCGACTGTCCTCACCACACTGCGCTTAAGCAATTCTTAATTTCTGTCTCATTTTTTCCTAATCAGAGACCCTTGCCAGAGTCAGGGCAGTCGGCTTGAGCTAAGCAGTGTGCCGTCCGGGGTGAAGGCAGCCCCCAGCCCAGTGCAGCCCCCAGCCCCTCCCGTCAGCCAAAGGCTCCTTA
>NW_028055406.1:0-8732 GCF_054177405.1 Leptonychotes weddellii
AAATAAATAAGGAGGAATAGTAACCTTGAGGCATTCTTGGGTTTACTTACCAAATAAAATTTAAGCAACTTAAAAGAAGGGATCTTAACTTATGCTCCTACAGCACTTCCCATTGTCTCTCGCCCAGCATTATTTGATAGTAAATGCTCAACAATTTTTGTTTTATTAACTAAATGATTGGGGAGATAAAAAAACAAACAAACAAACAAACCTGAGAAGTCCCTGGTTGATATTCTTAGCCATGTGGATTCGTGTCCATTAAAATATGCCATGTGCGTTGCTCAGATTGGTGAGTACAGTTTTAGGGTCTACCGGTCTCTGAGAATTCTTCCTTTTGCACATATTTCCACTAACTTCAGACCCAGTCTTTTTTTTGTCAAGAACATAACTTTTTTTTTTTTAAACTGTGATCTGTATTTTAGAGATTATTAACTTGAAAGAGAATCTTAGGCTTACGTTTGAACCTGTCTTGGCTTGGTATGTGATTCTTCTTTTCCTGATATATTTATAGTTGCAGAAAGGAAACTTGGACATTTACAGAAAACTTTATGAATATTTGAAGGAATGCCCATCAAGTGGAGTTAAGAGACTAAGTGCTTTTATAGCAGAAAAAAAAAATAGCTGTCATAGAACCCAAAGTCAAATGGGAATTGTAAGTGTAAACTACAAGAAATCCATTTACTGGAAAATAAATATATGTCCTTATGAAGGACCCCGAGGCAGCCAAGGACTGTCCTACCACACTCTCTAGGTTATTCTAACATTAGTTTTAGTGCCAAACTTACTCCATGTCTAAGGAATTTCTATTCTCAAATAAGCTGTCAAGTGGAATTCAGGAACAATGTAAGTTGTTTATATAATTTGAGTTAAGAATATATGATTAAGCTAGTTGGGCTGACCCTTAGTTACAAGAATTTGAAACTAAAAATGCATGAGAAAAATGGTTATCTTTCTAAGCAATGACAACACAGTCATTAAAGATTGAATCACACAATAACACATAACAGGTACCCAATGGTTATATTGTTTTTTCCTTCAGTCTACATTTATTGGTCACATATTATGTGCCAAGCACTAAGCTAGATACAAAGCATACAAAGAGGGCCATGACATACTTTATGACCCTAAAGGCAAAATGGAGGCCATACTTTATTTTATCTTGAAGATTTAATATTTTGGATATATAGAGTTAAATAAAATATATACTTCTTAAAATTTAAATTCAATTAGCCAACATATAGTACACATCAAATGTTTCAGATGTAGTGTTCAATGACTCATCAGTTGCATATAACACCCAGTGCTCATCACATCACATGCCCTCTTTAATGCCCATCACCCAGTTACTCCATCCCCTCACCCACCTCCCCTTCTGCAACCCTTTGTTTCTCAGAGTCAAGAGTTTCTCATGGTTGGTCTCCCTTTCTGATTTTTTCCCATTCAGTTTTCCCTCCCTTCCCCTATGATTCTCTGCACTATTTCTTATATTCCATATATGAGTGAAACCATGTGATAATTGTCTTTCTCTGATTGACTTATTTCACTTAGCATAATAACCTCCAGTTCCATCCACATCAATGTAAATGGTAAGTATTCATCCTTTCTGATGGATGAGTAATAATATTCCATTGTATATATAAACCACATCTTCTTTATCCATTCATCTGCTAAAGGAGCTGGAGTAAGAACAGCAAATAAAGCCTAAACCAAGCGGGAGAAAAGAAATAATAAGGATTAGAACAGAAATCAATGAAATAGAAACCAGAAAAACAGTAGAACACATAAATGAAACTAGAAGCTGGTTCTCTGTAAGAATTAATAAGATCGATAAACCTCTAGCCAGACTTATCCAAAAGAAAAGAGAAAGGACCCAAATTAATAAAATCCTGAATAAAAGGGGAGAGATCACAACCAATAGAAGGAAATACAGAGTATTTTAAGAATATATTATGAGTAACTGTATGTCAAATAAAATATATTCGTAAAGTTAATTTCACTTGTTTCTTTTTCCTTTTTATTTTTTTAAAGATTTATTTATTTGTTTTTGAGAGAGAGACAGAGAAGGGGCACAGGGAGAGAAACACCCTGCTGAGCACGGAGCCCAGGACCCTGAGATCAGGACCTGAGCCGAAACCAAGAGTCTCTGCCCAACCGACTGAGCCACCCAGACTCCTTAGTTTCTTTTTACTTTTTAAATGTGACTACTAGAAAACTTAGTTACATAAGTGGCTCACATTCTATTTCTATTGGAAAACACTGGTCTAGAGGGATTTGCTCACATTTGCCCACACTTCAGCTCTACACCGGTCCAAGTCCAAAAGTGGGCTTCACTACTATACTATTTACACACAGCCTAAATCCATTGCCTGGAATCTCTGATAAGTGGCATTTAGCCCTCCTGCTTGGATGTGTAAGACCCTCAAGTCTCTCTCTAAGCTCTCACCTCAAGTATGTACTATTTATAAAAACATTTTATAATTTTTTTTTTCTTGGATGAGTGTGTGCCAAACTTTAGAAATGGTGTCACTTAGAAGAAAACATAGGACTTTTATTAAGTCCTTCTATCTGTAAGGCTTCTTCATCCAGAGTGAATATCAAAACATTTACCACATATACCAACTATCATAGTAAAGTTCTGGACAACAATCATCAGTAATTGACTATTAACTTTTTTTTTTTAAGGAAACTGAAGAAAACCGAAGAAGAAGATACAAGCAAACAGGTGTGGTTGGAATAGAGACATGACTGAGTATGTAAGTGGAAAATCTCTACAAAGAAATATAAGGATAAGTAGCTGGTTATAAATTGACAGCAATTATGGATAGTGACCCTGTTCTTTTTTTCTCAAGAACTTCCTGGGTGATGTTTTAGGTACTTTTGTAGTTTTGAATAATTCAAAGTTGAGAAATATCTTTATGGTAGATTGCCGGTAGAAATGGCCACAATTACCCCCCTTCCTGTATCCATGTTCCTTCACCATGCAACTTTGCGGTTTTCCCCACAGAGAGGCAGAAACTATTTCTCCATCCATTAAATTTGATCTGGACTGTGGCTTGCTTTGACAAATACAGTAGGAGTGACTCTGTGCCTGTTCTGAGTCTGGACTTCAAGAGATCTTTCATGCTTCTTTCTCATGGGACCCTGCCACCACCATGAGAACACATTCAAGCTACGTTGGTGAAAAGGGAACAGAAATGAACTGTCCCAGGTTAAGATCGTCTTAGATTAGCCAGCCACAGATACCTGGCAGCTCACTACAGACATGTGAGTTAGTCCACTGAGCCAGGACAGCCACCCAGTTAAGCCCCGCCCCAATTACTAACCCATAGAATCATGAGCTAAGTTAATGATTGCTGTCCTAAGCCAGTAAGTTTTAGGGTGGTTTGTTATGCTAACTGGTTGAGACTTCCAATTTTTTTATTTCCTTCCCACACCAGAGAATCTACATTTCTAAGATTGGATGACTACTATTGATTAGCTCCTCTGTAACATTTTAGTGACAAGCCTATTTGAAGATTGAAATCATACTTCTTGTCCAGAAAATGATTTAACTTTAGATGGTACTGCAAATTTAGAAGACAATTAGGAAAGTGGAGGCTATAAGTAATCTGGTTCTACATGCTTTTAATAAGGTCAGCTGATTTTCAAGGTTCTAAAACAATTTTATCTCCAGACGAGTTCTCACTAAAAAGACCTGTTATATTTTTTTTAAAAAATCACATCTTCCATGATTCTGATCATTTCAGAATGTCTTTCAATGCTTTATTATGCCCTCTGAAGATTTGAGTTCAGTCATTAAACTTCATCCCCTAGCAGACGAATTGCTGATATTATTTCCGTTTGAGTGGGATAATACCATAATCATGGCGCTCTTTGGAGTTACATTTGCCTTCAGAGAAATTGTGCCTGCCAATACAGCTAGGATTAAATGTGAAGGTGACATTAAATGTGAAGGTGACATGCACATAATAAAGAGAGTTCTTATAGAAACATTTCTTTAAAAAATCATTTGTAATGAATGGAGCTACAGGTCATGCACACTGGCTCTTGGTTGGACTATTGTTTTTTCTCCTTAAACCAAAAACAAATATGGGGTAGGAGTGTTAGACAAGAAGGGTTCCAATGGAGTGCTGTCTGGTGGGAAGGTCACAAGGGAGAAATATGGGTCTTTGGAAGTTAGCATAGGATCGGCAGAAAGTGAATGAGAAGATGGAAAGCTAGACCCACTGCTATAGAATCTCCATCCTTCAGTGATACCGCAGTACCTCACCATAACCTCCTGGAACATAGGCAGGTTGTGACTATATTTCTTGAGGAAGCTAGTGAGGGGTAGATTGTATGTCAGTGAATCTCAATGACTGACATGGTCATGGGTGTGGAGATGAGAGGAAACAATGGGATGGTGATGTTAGGGATTTTGTGAAATTGTGAGAAGGAACTGGAACCACTCTCAATGTGAAATTAAATGTTCCAATTAAGAGTACCTAGATTTCTGACAGGCAATAACTCTCCAAGTTGTTTATAAGGTCTTATGTTATAGCAGGTTTTCCAGCAGATGGATCATAAGGAGCAAGGTAGAGATGCATCATTAAACCACTCCCCTGGAACTGAGATATGCACCAAGTCCTGGCTGCAAAAGTACAACTCATAGTGCAGGGTAAACATTGATCCACTGAGGGTGTGGTGGTCCTTACAGGGGAGAGTATGGGAACTACTCCAAGATTGACAGAATCTCTGGGGAAGCACCTCCAAGACTAAATGTTGCAGAGTGATCCAGAGTCATGAGAGATCTAAGAGAATTACCTGAAATTACCAAAGTGACTTTCTCATGAAATTTCAGACTGGAAATTGTTGATGGTGATGTTTCACTCAGGCATTTGTTTTGTTTTGTTTTGTTTTTGTTTTTGTTTTTCCTAAGGACCATTCTAGAAAGGGGAGTTCCATAGTGGGTCCTGATTTGTTGAGAGGGAATTCCCTGCACAGTAGACATTAGATTGTGTCTATCCCAGGGCTGGCTGTCAGCCACAGTTGGAACTCTGGTGGAGAGTTCTACTCATTTCCAGAAATTGGAGATACTTGTCAGGAGTGTAGTGCCAGGAAATAGAACATTTTAAAATTGATGTTAGGACAGTATCTATCAAACTGGGGCTTATGAATTCTCTAGGAGAAATTTTGCTCTTAAGATTTTCATTGGATGAGTGAATAGAAGAGCAATATTTCAAAGCCTATTTCAGAACCTTCAGATGATTTCTTATAAGTAAGTCTTGTCTTTGTCCTGCAATTTCAGTGCCTGTGTTTTCATTCATGGAGCCAACTGAAGGCTCTAAGATGTAATTGCATGTTACAAATAAAGGTTTTGTGCTTGTTTAATAATGGGAAGTGGTGGGAGAATTGAACCAAAGGTATATCAAATTCAGAGGCAGCACTAGGGTCCAGAAATTTTATTCTTCTTTTAAAAGATAGCTAGGTATTACTCATATTTGAGAAAAACTGTGTTGGATTATGCTACTGAATTGCTGTAAGAGTGGCAGGTTTGGGAGGAGAAGGTGCTAGGAAAGCTGTGTGGTATCACATTGGAAATGCTCTGTGCTGGCTGCTTTGTGTAACATGGCAGACTCTAGCCACATGGGCTATTTTTAAAAAGGGACTTTATTTATTTGAGAGAGAGACAGAGAGCACGAGAGAGAGAAAAAGAGAGAGAGAGCACATAAGCAGGGTGGAGGGGCAGAGAGAAAGGGAGAAACAGGCTCCCTGCTGAGCAGGGAGCCAGAGAGGTACTCAATCCCAGGACCCCGGGATCATGACCTGAGTTGAAGGCAGACAGTTAACCGACTGAGCCACCCAGGCACCCCCACATGGGCTATTTAAACACACATACAAATGGATTAATTTTTTAAAAACATTTAAAAGATTTTTTTTAAAGATTTTATTTATTTATCTGACAGAGAGAGAGAGAACAAGTAGGCAGAGAGACAGGCAGAGGGAGAGGGAGAAGCAGGCTCCCCACTGAGCAGGGAGCCTGATGCGGGGCTTGATCCCAGGACCCTGGGATCATGACCTGAGCCGAAGGTAGACGCTTAACCGGCTGAGCCACCCAGGCGCCCCTAAAAGATTTCAATTGCCACATTTCATTAGCTACATTTCAAGGGTTCAATATCTACACATAATTAGAGGCTACTGCATTTAATAGCACAAACACATAAAATGCTCATCATGACAGAAAATTCCACTGGACAGCTCTGTTCCATGTTCTCCAACTTTCGAACATCTCAGTATCTTTGCAGAAATGCTTTATAACACTTTCTTAGGTATATGGCAATTAAAAGAGTTGGTTGGATTTATATATCTATTTGATGACCACTCGTGAGCAACGCCGTGAAAGCATATATGTGATGAGTCATGAAACTTGTATAGCAAGCATGGCACACTGCCGGAGTGGATAGTTTGGAAATCAGGCTTGACTGGAATTAGTCAAAGAGGAATGCTGGCTAATTTGGATATCATCTGAGAAGGTCCTGGAATTCTCACTCATTGTAAAGCATGTTTGAGAGAAGGAAACAGCACTGTGACACCAACAATCTTTAAGGAATAAGACAAAACGGCCAGTAAGGTTTCCGCAGAGAGCCCTGGTCCAGGCATGGATGAGTAGCAAGATGCTGATGTGATGGAGTCTCTTCTGGTTAGATCCGCAACATGGAGGGTAGGAGGGATTAGAGCTTGCACCCTGAATCCTGGGAATGTCACCAAGCTCAATGCCACATGACTATGTGGCATCCTAAGGAGGCTGAGACCAAACTCATACTTTTATTCTCTAGCAGGATTCTCACACTTGAGTGTGGCATCCCAGCAGTGGAGATGTCAGACTTTGAGGCCACAGAGCATGACATGGACACCATTAGTGGGTCCTGTATTGAAACCACATGGATTGGAGACAGTGAGTTTCTTTCTTTCTCTGGGAGTTTCTTCCCAGCTCAATAGAATAGGGGCATGGAATTAGATTCAATTTAAGTTATAAGGAAAAAGGGGAAATTAGTAAATGTAACATCCCTTGCTTTTCCAAGTTTGAAGAATGAGAGCTATTCCCCATAAAACTATGTTACCCAAAGGAGTAGAAGGGAATTTTGTGCAAAGTTTATGTAATTACAGAGGGTAGGCAGGAGATAAAACCCAAGTAGCTCCCAATGACAAAGGGGAGGAGACAGACAGAACCTTGGGGATGCAGGTTAAGAAATTCACAGAAACTGTCCAAGGTCTCTGGAGTCACCAGAGTCCCCAAACTGAGGCTTGAACCAAGGTAGGCTAAATCTATGGTGGTCAACAAACAGCAAGTTATATTACATTTTATCTTAACAAGCACTGCATTATTTGTGTGTGTGTCTTGACATTTTATATATTCTGTGTTCACCATCACCTCATTTCTTCATTTAATATGATACATTTAATTAAAACACACTTATATCATGTTTCCTATAAGCTGGGCACAGTTTTATAATGCTTTATAAATATCAACTCATTAAGTCTTCCTAACAATCCTACTATTTAGACTTGACTGCCACAGTTTAAAAATGAAGAAACTGGCACAAAGAGAGTAAGTGATTTCCTAAATATTCCACAGATAGAAATTGCTCTACTAGGGGTGCCTGTGTGGCTCAGTCATTGAGCGTCTGCCTTTGGCTCAGGTCATGATCTCGGGGTCCTGGGATCGAGCCCCGCATCGGGCTCCCTGCTCAGCAGGAGGCCTGCTTCTTCCTCTCCCACTCCCCCTGCTTGTGTTACCTCTCTCGCTGTGCCTCTCTCTGTCAAATGGGTGGATAAAATCTTTAAAAAAAAAGAGAAAAAAAAAAGAAATTGCTCTACTAATATTTAAACCTAGGATTTCTGGCTTTGTGTTTTTAACCATATTGCTTTTCTAAACCACTCTCCGTCCTCAATCCTCCATTCTACTCTTTGGTGGCTAAAAGATACAAATTAACAAAAAAGGTCAGTTTATGTTTCAGGAGATCTTGTTGAATTCACCAAAATAAAACCCTCTCTAGTCCTTCAAAAAACTATTTCTGTAAGAAGGTCATGGCTAACTTCTCAGTTTCCCTTTAGTTTCACTCACGAAACATCAATGGGACCACTTAAGATTGTGAATTCTGGTGGAGGCTTAGCTGAAAATTCAACTCCCCTTTTGAGTTAGAAAGGGATTGGTTGGGATAAGGAGGGAGACCACTTGACATTTTATTAAGATATACTTCACATACCTTAAAATTCACCCTTACAAAGTGGACAACTAGTAGTGTGTGTTTTTTTTTAATTTTATTATGTTACGTTAGTCACCATACAATACATCATTAGTTTTTGATGTGGTGATCCATGATCCATTGTTTTTGTATAACACCCAGTGCTCCATGCAGTACGTGCCCTCCTTAATACCCATCACCAGGCTTACCAATCCCCCCTCCCCCTTCCCCTCTAAAACCCTGTTTGTTTCTCAGAGTCCATAGTCTCTCATGCTTCATCTCTCCCACCAATTTCCCTCCCTTCATTTTTCCCTTCCTTCTCCAAATGTCCTCCATGCTATTCCTTATGTTCCACAAATAAGTGAAACCATATGATAATTGACTTTCTCTGCTTGACTTATTTCACTTAGCATAATCTCCTCCAGTCCCATCCATGTTGATGTAAAAGTTGGGTATTCATCCTTTCTGATGGCTGAGTAATATTCCATTGTATATATGGACCACATC
>NW_028055407.1:0-399 GCF_054177405.1 Leptonychotes weddellii
GGAACCTTGTATGTGTTCAGATTCCTCTATATACCTTAGTAAAAATTTATGGTTTTATTCATACTGATCTAACATACTCCTTTTTAACTTATGCCTGAACTTTTATGATATTTCCGTGGTTGTTATTGCTGTGACGAAGTGAACTTCGTTTCTGCTAATGCACAGAAGAGTTGTTGGTCTGTCACTCAAGTGGTACAACATTACAAGTCTCCCTAATGCCTTTAGTAGTAGTTGTTCCATTGATTACTTTTTCTAGGTTCACAACTAATGACAGTTTTATCTCTTTCAACTATTTAAATCTCCTCCCTTTTTTTTTTCATTGTCTTATTGCATTGACTAACATTTCCAAAAGTATGACATACTGGTGGTCAGAGTATGTGTTCTCATTCTGACTTTAAT
>NW_028055408.1:0-399 GCF_054177405.1 Leptonychotes weddellii
AGATTTTTCTTCATCTCCTCGATGGTTTTTGTCAGCAATAGAGAGGCAGGTTGATTGGATGCAGAATGGTTCTAATTTCAGGAAAATCGATGTTATAGCCATAGTGTTCAGACTGCATTTATTCAAATATTGCATGCTCAGTCATATAAAATAGGCTCTAGCTTTTGTTATTAGTCAACTTTTTTTTTTTAAAGATTTTCTTTATTTATTTGACAGAGAGAGACACAGTGAGAGAGGGAACACAAGCAGGGGGAGTGGGAGAGGGAGAAGCAGGCTCCCCGCAGAGCAGGGAGCCCGATGCGGGACTCGATCCCAGGACCCTGGGATCATGACCTGAGCTGAAGGCAGTCGCTTAACCAACTGAGCCACCCAGGCGCCCTGTTATTAGTCAACTTTTGA
>NW_028055409.1:0-399 GCF_054177405.1 Leptonychotes weddellii
TGCGGGCTAGGGAAGTGTCCTGGCGTGGTGATGGCCGGGCCCTTGCTACTGCCCCATCTTTAGAGGCAAGATGGGCCCGAGCTGCTGCCTCGGCTAGGGGAGGGTGGCTGTGTGGGGGGGCCTTCCCCATATTTGCTGGGGCCTCCTGACCACCAACGCGGAGGGGCCTTGGGGGGGTGGGCAAAGGTCCTGACTTCACCCTCCTCCCTCCCTTGGTCTGAGAGCGGAAAGTGATGGTGTCTTTCTTGGGTTAGCCTCGGTTCCTCTTGGAATCGGATACTGTGTAGGGGGTGATGTGGGGACAAGATTTTTCCCCAATGGCTGTCCAGGTGACCCAGTGCCCTTTCTCCACTGCTCTAAAGTGCTGCCTTGTCACAGGTCAGGTGCTCCTAAGTTCAC
>NW_028055410.1:0-399 GCF_054177405.1 Leptonychotes weddellii
GAGTTGTGACCCATGAGTCCATACTGATGTGAAGAAATGGTTGAAATGAAAAAAAGTTAAATTAAAAAAATAAATCATTGAAATGAAGAAAGGGAGAAGAAGGGGCAAATCTTCATGCAGAAGAATTCCAAACAATATGTGTAGATGCCCCCTGCCCCCTTCTGGGAGGTGGAGCTTGAATATGGTCTGGGCTGAGTGACCCACTTCCAAAGAATAGAGAAAAGGGAAAATAATAACAGTACATACACTGGAGAAATCTGGCAGATGCAATCTTAACCGAGTGATGAAGGTTACTATCACCATCAATGTCCTGCTGACATTGTGCGCCCCTAAAACATGCATTGAGAAGGATACTTCACCCTGTGGTATTCTTCCCCCAAACCTATAACCTATTCTAAT
>NW_028055411.1:0-399 GCF_054177405.1 Leptonychotes weddellii
ATTCTCAGTGAAAATTATTTGACCGAATTACATAAGGACTCATTTGAAGGCCTACTATCCCTCCAGTATTTGTAAGTTAATTAATCATTTATTATGACTTTTTAGTTATCTATAAAATAAATATGGGGTTCAAATTAGATAATTGCGACAATTTCTTCTAACAATAAAATTCTACAGTTCTGTAAGTCTGTAGGGCCCCCACCCATCTCTAGCATTAAATATCTTCTCTGCGTTTTCAGTTTTTTTAATTTTATATACAAGATATAGACAGAAAAAGACCCTACAGTTATAGAGCAAAAGGGGTAATGAGGTCTGAGAAATTATGGACGCCCATATGAACCTTGTTTCATAAGTGTTCATATACCATCTACTTACATTTATATTTAGTTTATGGCTCAT
>NW_028055412.1:0-399 GCF_054177405.1 Leptonychotes weddellii
TATTTCAGGGGCAACTTGGCGGCTCAGTTGGTTAAGCGTCTGCCTTCAGCTCAGATCATGATCCCAGATTCCTGAGATGGAGCCCCGCATTGAGCTACCTGCTCAGCAGGGAGCCTGCTTCTCCCTTTCTCCCTCTCTCTCTGCTGCTCCCCCTGCTTGTTCTCTCTCTCTCCCTCTGTAAAATAAATAAATAAAATCTCTTTAAAAAGACAAAATAAAAAAATAAAAATGAAAAAATAAAATGCTTTATTTCCTGGCAGCCACTCTGGAAAACAGTATGGAGGTTCCTCAAAAAGTTGAAAATAGAGCTACCCTACGACCCAGCAATTGCACTACTGGGTATTTACCCCAAAGATACAAATATAGTGATCTGAAGGGGTACGTGCTCCCCAATGTTTA
>NW_028055413.1:0-399 GCF_054177405.1 Leptonychotes weddellii
TTTCCCTTCCTTCTCCTAATGTCCTCCATGCTATTCCTTATGTTCCACAAATAAGTGAAACCATATGATAATTGACTTTCTCTGCTTGACTTATTTCACTTAGCATAATCTCCTCCAGTCTCATCCATGTTGATGTAAAAGTTGGGTATTCATCCTTTCTGATGGCTGAGTAATATTCCATTGTATATATGGACCACATATTTTTTTTTTTTTTTTAAGATTTTATTTATTTATTTGACAGAGAGAGACACAGTGAGAGGGGGAACACAAGCAGGGGGAGTGGGAGAGGGAGAAGCAGGCTTCCCGTGGAGCAGGGAGCCCGATGCGGGGCTCGATCCCAGGACCTGGGATCATGACCTGAGCCGAAGGCAGATGCCCAATGGCTGAGCCACCCAGGCA
>NW_028055414.1:0-399 GCF_054177405.1 Leptonychotes weddellii
ACTGAGCCACCCAGGCGCCCTGATATCCACTCTTGTCCTCCTCCCACACACTGCCCTCGAGGGGGAAAAAAAAACAATCAGTCTGGTTCATAATATAGGTGAATTTACTTGATTCCACATGCTCAATGGTTTTCTTTCTACATGACCTCATCTGCTAAAATCACAATAATTGGAAGCTGATCACAAAAGATTTTTCACGAGATCTTCTTGGCCCATCCCTGTTTAGAGATCATCTCTTCCTCTTCCGAATCCCATTATCTGCAGCTCACTCGGGACTGATCATCGCCTCCACCATGCAAGAATATCCATACCCGTGCCTTAACAATCTGTTCATCTAGAACACACTGGGCTGCACCCACCTCTTTGCCCTGCAAATGCCCAACACCTAGAGAAGTCCCC
>NW_028055415.1:0-399 GCF_054177405.1 Leptonychotes weddellii
TTTTTTTTTTTTTAAGATTTTATTTATTTATTTGAGAGAGAGAGAATGAGAGACAGAGAGCATGAGAGGGAGGAGGGTCAGAGGGAGAAGCAGACTCCCTGCCAAGCAGGGAGCCCGATGCGGGACTCGATCCCGGGACTCCAGGATCATGACCTGAGCCGAAGGCAGTCGCTTAACCAACTGAGCCACCCAGGCGCCCATCAGTGTGGTAATTCTTAAGGATTTTTTTTTTGTGCATATATTCATGATGGATATTGGTATGTGGTATTCTTTTCTTGTGTAGTTTTTGTCTTGCTTTAGTTATCAGGGCAACACCAGACTCCTAGTTTGAATCAAGTAGTGTGCCCCTCTTGTCTGTTTTCTTTAAGAGTTTTTGAAGAATTGCCATTTATTCTTTAA
>NW_028055416.1:0-399 GCF_054177405.1 Leptonychotes weddellii
GGCCATTTAGAAATCTCTTGTGAATTGTCAGCTCAAGTTGCCTGCCCATTTTTCTTTTACATTACCTGTCTTCTCTTTATTGATATTTATATCTTGGATATAAATTCTTTGTTGGTTATGTGTATTGCAAATAACTTATGTCACTCTGTGGTTTACCCTTTCATTTTTTAGTAGTTTATTTTGATGAAGAATCCAATTTCAAAATCTTTTTCTTCATAGTTCGTGCTTTTTTTGCATGTTATATTCAAATAATTTGCCTACTCCAAATCTTGAAAATATTCTTACATTTTCTTCTAGAAGCTTTTTTGTTTTGCTTTATATATTCTTATCTGGATTTGATGTTGTGTATGGTATGAATTAGAGATTATATGTGTATGTAAATGATCCAGAGCCATGTAT
>NW_028055417.1:0-8731 GCF_054177405.1 Leptonychotes weddellii
GAGCAGGGAGCCCGATGCGGGACTCGATCCCGGGACTCCAGGATCATGACCTGAGCCGAAGGCAGTCGCTTAACCAACTGAGCCACCCAGGCGCGCAAAGTGTTGGTTTTTTAAAACACTGGTATGTTCCAGTTAGAGTAAGATAAACCTGGTAACAGAATAAAAAAGCAATCTGTTAAAAAATATGCAGTTGAATATGTATATGTCTATTTTTTGAGTTTTTTCATCAATTGACATCAATTATAGCTTTAATAGTTGAAATAGTTTTATTTAAAGGTGCAGTTCATTCATCTGTAATCCATCTAATTATGTGGGCCAGAAAAATAGAGTATAATTCTATTGGACAGCTATTTAAAACAAAAACAACAAAAATTTAAATGCCAAGTATGTATAAGTCCCATTTCACATGCTGAGAAATTGAGAAAATGATAGATTTTTTTTTTAAGATCAACTAACAGGATATCAAATAGTTCTTTTCCTGCTATCTTGGGATTTCAGCTAATGCCCCATTCTCAAGAGAAGTATACTGAAACATCCTCAGAATTATTACAAAGTGGTCAGACCAGTCTCATGACCCTTCTGCCATCGTCCATCCCCAGCAAAGAGGGGACAACTAGCAATTCTAAAATAATTGAAAAGAAGGATCAAGGAACACAGCTGTGGGACTAATGGGGAATGTTGGGGTGATTCATCTGCCTTCTCTGGGTGGAAAGTGGAGGTTGGAGAGAGCTCCTCCTACCCCAAGCCAAGTGAGGACAGCTCCAGGAGAACCTGTTCCAGAAGAGCCAAAGCCAGGGGGAAACATGCACATGACGACCACTACCTGCTTCCCCATGGAGAATTCTGAAGGCCTCAAGCTGGGCCACATTGTGACTTATGTGGCCTTGGGCACTTTGCCTTCATGGGTCCCTCCCACCATAATACTATCAATATTACATATTATTTTTGATATAACTTTAAATACTTCGATATTTTTTCTCTGTTTTAGAAAAAAGTCAATAGATTTTCATGGTTTCTGAAAATTAAAACATTTCTCTTGACCTCAAACTTACATTTTTTTCCTTCTGATTTTAAGAAAAATTGGAGCATTTTTGTAGGACCCTGAAAGTACCGTGAGCCCAAGGCACTGTGCCTTCTGTGCCTAATGGACACATTCCTCCCTTGCTGGAGGGACCCATGACAGTGGGGAGGGACTGCATGCACAAGGACACTGTTCCATGTGGTGAGCCTGTGTGAACTGTGTCCCATGAGACACAGTAGGTATCTTAACAGAAGCTGCGTTAACGGGAGCTGGCCCGAGAGGCTGAGCTATTGGTGCAAAGTGACAGAGTAAGAGGCCATGTTTGGAGACAAAAGTAGAAGAAAATTGTGCCATTCCTGGTTTGTAGCCCCATCAAGCTCAGCTCAGTCCGTCAGCTGGCTACAGTTACAAAGTGTGTCATTGGCAAAACTCGAAATGAGTCCCCAGTGAGAACATTCTACTTCTTCTCTAGGACATGCAAACATTTTCACAGTTCTAAATTCTGACTTTAGATTTATGTTACTACATTGAGGCTTCCCCTCATCAACTTTGAAAACAAAAAGAATGGGGAAGTATTTTATGTACTGATTTGGAAAGATCTTCAAGATATAGTATTAAGTGAAAAAACAAGGAACAGAATGATATGTGCTGCCATGTGTGTTTAAAAGGAAAGGAAAGAACACACAGGTATCCAAGGGAAGAGGAGACAAAGGCCAGCTGCTTTCCTTCCCTCCCTTCCCACCCCCCAACCCCCCGGCTTCAGGGCCTGCTTACCTCCTGGTCTAGGGCTCCTTCTGGGTGCCCCCTTTCATAGCAACATGTCTCCTCCTTCACCCCATCTGGTCAGATGCAGTAATAGCTCTCAACTATTGCTAGTATCTGAGGGCAGTATTATTATTATTATCCCATTTGTTAAATTAGGACACTGAGGCACAGTGATGAAGCCAGGATTTCAGTCTACACATTTTCACTTAAGCTCAGGCTCTTTTAAGTCCAGCACAGTGCTACTCATAGATATTAAATTAACACTCAAAACCTATATACTAAAATTATATGATAGATGCCAAATGTTGTAGGGAAAATAACATGGTACCAGGAGAGAGAATAACACAAAAGACACTACTTCATTAGTGGGGGCAGGAGGGTGGAGTCGAGGCAAGGCCTTTGTGAAAAGGTAGCATTTGAGCTGACACTCACAGGAGGATGGTTGCTAGAGGGGTTGGGATCAGGGACCAGCACATCTTGGGCCCTGTGCAGAGTCTCCTGAGGAGGGACAAAGCTCAGTGCATCCAGAAGGGAGACTGACTAGAGCAGCACAACTGAAGCACAGCATGAAGGAAAAGAGGAAGGCATGGGGCAAGTCTGGAAAGGTGGTAGGGGCCGCTTAGGGCCGGGGGGCCAAGCAGGCCAAATGAAGGAGCTCAGCTCCTCTTGGAGCGTCAGGAAGCCCTTGGAGAGAAGTGGTGTGCTCTAACTCAGGTTTTAGGAAGACCACCATGGCTGTAGCATAACAGCGGGATTTGAGGTGGGAATGTGGACAGAAGAATGGACAATGGTGGAAGCTGAGAAGTTAGCAGTTTGTTGCAGAAGGTCTGGTGAGAGCAGATGGAGGCTTGAACCTTGACACTGCAGTAAGACTGGGAAGAAGTGGTCAGATTTCAGGTATATTTTAGAGGTCAAATCGACAGGACTGGACAGCAGGTGGGATGTGGGTGGTGGGAGAAGAGGACGTGTCCGAAGGCATTTCTGGTGTTGTGTATACCAAACAGACTCAGTTAGCCATCCAATATCATTTCTGGATTAAGAAGGATCAGTCTCTGGCTGATCACAACCCCAGGGGGGAGGACTGGATTTCCTGTTAAGCAGAAACAGTACAAAGTGCTGTGTTAACATCACCACATTATGGAATAAGTAGACTCTGTTGGTCAGTGAGGATTTCATCATTACTTGTAATATTTTCTGTGGATAAGTAGATTTACAACCAGCTTAGAAATGAGCCTATTGAACATAACCTATATATAAGTTAGAATTAGTTGTAGAAAGAGAAATGTAGAAGCTTTACATCTAATTTGTGTTTCCCAGGCCTGTCAGAGAGTTCTCCATGCCAAGAGGAGCCAACACTTTCTGTTACTGTACAAAAGCAAATGTGATTGTCACTGGAGGTAAGGGATACTGTTCATGTTGTACAGAGATTCTCTACTTTGCCAACCGTGCCCTACTTGATTAATATAGGGATAGAGTGGTTTTCATAAAGTTACAGAGTTTTGCTCCCAGGGAAAACCTTTTAGAGAGTTAAAAATTTCACATAAAGTTAAATTTGTCAGTCTTTTTCTTTGTGCCTTCTGGATCTGATGGCACACTTAGAAAGTTCTTCCCCGGCACCAGGATATGTGTTATAAATTCTTCCATATCTTACTCTAACTTTTTTTATTGCTTTATATTTTACCTTTAGATCTTTAATCTCTCTAGAAGTTATTTTAACATGTGAGAGCATGAGATCCCAGCCCGGGGCCCCTTGTGTGGGCTTTAGAGGAGTCCTGGAGGCTCCTGCGGCCTATTGACCCTTGTGTGTCTATGTGCATTTTTCTGCAGAGATAGTCCAAAATGTTATCAAATCCTCAATGGGGTCCATGTTCAAAGATGTCAAGGGCCAATGTTTTAGAGTTAGCAGGAAAGAGGCCAAGGAGAGAGACTTGAAGCATACTAGCATTTAAGGGTTAAGGAGGGTGGAATATAGGACGTGAGGTCATCTGTAGAGAGTATGATATAAGAAGCTCAAAGGGGAAGATGGAGGACGGAAATGTTCCTCAAGCCTCAGACTTGTCACCTATAATCCTGGGGTGCTAATACAGCAGGATGGCTTGGAGCCTGGGCTCTGAAGTCAGACTGTCTGGGTACAAATCCTGATTGTCTTTCTAGCAATGACCTTGGGCAGGTCATTTGATCCCTTTAAACTTCAATCTACTCTAAAGTGGGACTGATAATAGTACCGACTCATAAGATTGTTATAAGAATTAAGCAAATTTGAATAAAGTACTTAGCACACAATAAGTGCTCAATACAAATTTGCCAATAATAATACTAACAATAACAAAACCACACATACTTCATATGGTGGTGCTTAAGATTAATTGAGATAATGTATGCCTGGCACATAGTAGATTGTCAATAAATATTAATTCAATCCATCTACGACACATAGGCAAAGTCATGTTGACAAAAGCGCGGAGGTTTTGTTGGAATAAAATGAAATTGGAGGTTCCAGTCAGGAGGCTGTTCCAGGAGTCACAAGTGAGGTGGTGAGGATCTGCATTATTGTAGGTGAAATGGAAAAAGAAAGGAAAGAGCCAATCCCATGGGAAAGAAATTAGTCATAAAACCTGAAGCCAGAATGAAATTGGGATTAGTAAGAGGGATCAATCAGCTCCGAGTTTGTAGGGGAAAATGGAAGAGTAGCAGCTGTATTGTTACCAGAGATCAGGAAGAAGGTGCTCATGTGGGAAAGAGCAAACTCAACTCAAGTGTGAACTTAAATGTCAAGTGTGATTAGACACCTGAGAGGATGCTCCTTTTGGTGATGATAAAAGACCTAGTTGGATCTAGGGGATGTGAGGGCCCCCAGGCTGGCTGCACGAGTGAGAACTCCCAGGGGCACCCCTAGATCAGAGTCACTTTCAACAAGGAGCATGTAGACTTGAACAATGTAAATGAGCAAAATAGAAACTCAAATAAACATCAAGAAAATGGCCTATGCTGGAGATCTGAACTTTAGAAAGGGAAAGAGCAAACAAGATTTTTAAGAAGAAAGCTCTGTCATCCAAAAGATCACCAAATGTACCATTTGGTAAATGCTTCGAGCAAAAATATTTATTAAAAAAGCAAAAATGTTCAATGAGTATGAGCTACTCGTTCCTTCCATGTGAGATTTCTTCAAATTCCTTCGCCTAAAACACGCACAGCTGCAACGTTTGGTTTTCTACCAAGAGTATCCTGCCTTGGGCCTGAAATGCCAATATTGATAAGTACAGTTGACCCTTGAAAAACACAGTGGTTAGGGGCGCCAACCACCCCCCACCACCACCAGCAGTAGAAAATCCACATGTAACTTTGAACTCCCACAAAACTTGACCACTAATAGCCTACTGTTGACTGGAAACCTTACAGATAACATAAACTGTGGATTCACAAATATTTTGTATGTTCTGTGTATTATATACTGTATTCTTACAATAAAGTAAGCTAGAGAGAAGAAAATGTTGTTAAGAAAGTCATAAGAGAGAAAAATATGATTTTACAGTTCTGTAGTGTATTTATTAAAAAAAAAATCTGCATGTAAGTGGGTCCACACAGTTCAAACCCATGTTGTTCAAGGGTCAACTATGTGAAGATAGCTACACTCTCACTTCACACCTGGGTGATCTCCCCTGAGGACATAGTTAAAATTTTTTTCAGTATATTGTGCATTTGAAGTTCATATTGAAATTTGTGCTCAGGTTTGGGCCTTCGACAACACTTACTTAAAACTAGCTTTGGTTTGAATATTATTTTTTTAAAAATTACATAGGAATCTACTGGAAAGTAAAACAAGTAAAAACAATGCACTAGAAGTTAGAAGAGGTGGCTTTAGTCATAGCCTGGCCATTAACCAACTGTATAATTTTCAACTACCACGTAATCTTCTGTTGCTTACTTTCTGTATCTGGTAAAATGAGGAAGTTGGACTACATACATTCCAAGACCCCTTGAGCTTAAAGAATCCCGATCTGTTGTTTAAAGAAATCCTTGTTCATAGGGAGATAAATTAAAATGTCCTTTGGAAAACTTGGAACCCAGTTTGCCAAATAGGGGTTACTCAGTACGTAGTCAGAGCTTTGTGTACTCAAAAAAATGAGGCATTAAAGGGCCACAGACTTCTAAATTTCAAGTAAGGACATCAAAGAAAGAAAGCAAAGCATATGGGTAAGAAGTCTGCAGAGTAGTATGTGGGAGTCATGGCTTAGACTGGGAGCAAGTTTCCTGGCACCTGGAATGATGATTCTAAGAACGAACAGGGATCCAAGTCTTTAAGCTGTGCTAACTGAGGTTATCCTTTAAAGAGCTCCGCACTGAAGTCTAGAACACATGAGGCAACAAATACTAAAATTACATGTTTTCAAAAAAAGGAGTGCCATGCTTATATTACAATTTCTTGATCCCTGTTGCCCTTTGCTGAACTGATGACTGTCTTGACTTCTTCCTTGTGAGGGAAATGGCCCTGAGCACTTGTCAGGAGGAGGTGGGGGTGCTCCAGGGATGAGGGAAAGAGCACAGTGGTCCTCAGAGAGGAAGCAGGGAAACTGCCCCAGAATCGAATTGCAAGGGACGCTGCCCCCAGCAGGGCAGGTCTTCAGTTCCGTGTGGCCTTCTATCCTCCTTCAACTCAAACCCTCCACAGGAAACCCTCTGAGAAAGCAAAACGGCACAGTTAAAGTAAGATCTGATTTCTAAAATCCGATTGTTCTAAAAAGACAAGCTGTCACATCAATCTTAACCAACTCCTTTGAACAGCCCTTTGTTCTCACACAAAATACTTCAAAACATAAGAATTGACCAGCTCTCATATATTTTGTCATCTTAAGTATTTTAATCATTTCTGAGAAAAAATATGTGTTTGGTAATGTTCTGGGACTCAAATCACTTTAGTGTTTATGGATTAAGATATTTGACCCTCATGAACCTCAACAGTCATTATATTGTAAGATGGCCAGCTACAGCTTTGAAATCTTATTTTTCTGGCTCTCTTACAAAACAAAACATTTAGCAGCATGACAGACAAACAACTAATACTTTTCACCATGCAAAAATTATTAAATTGTCACAGTTACAGAGCCTCTTTTAGTGGAAAATGCAATTCCTCAGTGACTAGAAACACGTTTTCCTCAGGAGAATACTCTTGTTGATTAGTGACTCAGCCAAGCACATTGCTAAATGTACTGTATGTACCAGCTGATGACTCAAAATATACTATGAAAGCAACTTTGTTAGGCATAGTTGAATGTGTGAAATATGCAGGGACATTTGATGAGCTTGAAAAAACAGAAGCTCCTGTTTGCGGGGGGGTTGTAAAAAAAAGCCAAACCAGGACAAGGTACTTACCAAAACAAAACAAAACAAAACAAAACAAAATAAAATTGCAAACTTCCTGAGCATTTGTTTTTAGCTCATTGCTATCTCTCTTGGCCAATTTAAGAGTTAAACTCCGAATTTGAAAGGTCCAGTGTATACAAACGGTTCTCTGCCATCCAAGATAATTTGGGGGCTCTGCATGCATCTGTTAATGTTTCATTCAACAAATATTTCTTGCACAACTGCTATGGACTAGACCTCATGAATCATAGAGATCAGGTTACATTTTAACCTTCAAGAATTCAAAATTTAATGGTACAAATAGGACATGTTAATACACAGCTGTAATACAAAATGGAACATGAGTCAACAGATTCATAATCATAATAATAACAATACAGATTAAACACTGTAGGCATTTAGAGCTTAGTATCATGTCCCTTTCTGATCATTCTGGCTCCAAAAAGCCACCACACAGACTCTGTGAGGATTCTATTGCTATCATCGGAAAGCAGGCAGAGCTGGAAGACCTCTGGTGGCAGACCAGAGGAGCCCTCTGTAAAACGGGGTTTCCTTCATAATGCACACTGGACAAAGCTCTTTGCCACATTTCTCACGTGGCAATCTTCTATTATATCCTTCTTCCTGTGGCATGCAAGTCACAGATTTCTTTCTGGGGATAGCCCGACCTCATCCAACAGGAGTGATAAAGTCCATTTCAAGGGGGCAGCCCGGCCAACCACCTGGGGGCCCAAGGCTCAGGTTCTGGACATACTGGAGTAAGGTAAGACTTCTCAGCCTTTGCCAGAGAAAAGCAAATGCAAGCAAGATACTGCATTATCAGAATTACTCAGTATGAGTCATGTAACTGATAATCTGAAGTTTTTCTAATGACCTTTACAATTCCAGATTGGTCTATATTCTCACTGTAGTAACCTCTCCCTCCCCAACACACAATCATAAAACTTTGGAGTGGGAAGAAATCTTGGGAGATCAAAATTTTACAGATAAGGAAATTGAGGCCCTAGAAAAGAGAATGATTTGCTTCAGCTCATCATATGACTAGTCAGCTGGTAGAACTGAGCTCCAGTCTGTCCTCCTTTCTCCCAGCCCCTGCTCTTCCCTGCTGGACCACCAGGACCACCGTAATCTGGTTCATAGAGTCTCTCCCTCCCTTTTCTCTCTGAGCTGAGCCAGCTCATCTCATCAAGAGTGAGACATTTGGATCCACTGACTCACCAGCTGAGATAAGAGCTTGCTAAAGGAAAGAAATACTACCTTTATATGTGGCTTTATCTGAATCCTGGTTAACAAAAAGGAAGAGAGAAACTAAAATAAATGGAAAATAACAAAGGAACAAGGATTTAACCCCTAATGAACCATAATAAATCATTTATAGTATTAAGTCCTACCTTCAGATTTGAATTATGTTCTGCAAATACTTCCTTTCCCTCTATATCTTTCATGCTTGTCTGAGTGCCACCACTAGATTACAAACTCTCCAGAGCAGGGCCCATGTTTCATACATCTGTGTATCAGTTCCTCTCTGTCTCCCCTAAACTTTTTATAAAATGTGTTGCAAATGGCCCAGACTTAGAAGAAAAG
>NW_028055418.1:0-399 GCF_054177405.1 Leptonychotes weddellii
GAGGCCCCTCCCCCGCCGTCTATCCTCCCGAATATCGCCTCGGATTCACTTCTCCGCACGTCCTACCTTCCAGAAAGTGGTCGCTTTTCTGATGAGAGAGTTGTTGCTCTTCTTTTCTTCGATCTCCTGTTGAGTTTGTAGGTGTTCAGAATGGTTTGATCCCTATCCAGCTGAATTCCTGAGAGGAGACGAAATCCAGATCTCCTACTCCTCCGCCATCTTGCTCCGCCCTTGCATTTCATTTTCAAAGGCTTATATCATCAAGCTAAAAAAATTATTCTTTTTAAAAATAAAAATCCAGGGGCACCTGGGTGGCTCAGTCGTTAAGCGTCTGCCTTCGGCTCAGGTCATGATCCCAGGGTTCTGGGATCGAGTCCCACATCGGGCTCCCTGCTCTGC
>NW_028055419.1:0-399 GCF_054177405.1 Leptonychotes weddellii
ACCCGTGGGGCCCAGGATCATGGGTGGGGCCTCCCTGGTGTCAGGCACTGACTGTGGGACTCTGAGGACGGAGCAGAGGACAGGGCAGGCAGGACTTCCTCTCCCAGGGGTGCATGCAAGATAAAATACTTTTCTTTTTTTTTTTTTTTTTTAAAGATTTTATTTATTTATTTGAGAGAGAGAATGAGATAGAGACAGACAGCATGAGAGAGGGGAGGGTCAGAGGGAGAAGCAGACTCCCCGCTGAGTGGGGAGCCCGATGCGGGACTCGATCCCGGGACTCCAGGATCATGACCTGAGCCGAAGGCAGTCGCTTAACCAACTGAGCCACCCAGGCGCCCGATAAAATACTTTTCTTAGCGGAGCAGCATGTAGTGGCCACAGAGTTTCCTCAGTCAC
>NW_028055420.1:0-399 GCF_054177405.1 Leptonychotes weddellii
ACACGCATACACGTACACATAACTTCTTCAGTGGCATCACACTATATGCTCCCCCATTTCTGTTGGTTAAAATGAGAAAAATGAAGAGTTTGGGCAGATCTGGAACTTCACCGACAAGATGTAAACAACAGTAGGAGATAATGTTGTGTGATGGTTAGGAAAGAAAGTTCCAGAGCGTCTGGGTCTAAATCCTGGGTCCCGTCATATAAGAGTTAAATGATCTTGGGCAAAATACTTAATTCCTCTCTCTATTCCTCAGCTTTGTCATTGCAAATTTCAGATAATACCCGCCTTACAGGGTTGTTGTAATAATTACACGTGATAATACATGTACAGCACCTGGGGTTAAAAAAAATAGAAAGTCCAATTTAGGAATGATTAAAAATAAGTATTAGTGAG
>NW_028055421.1:0-399 GCF_054177405.1 Leptonychotes weddellii
ATGTTTAAGCTCCCCGGGAGTTACCAACGCGCAGCCCAGGCCCAGAGCCACGGCCAGACCCAACTCCACAGAAGGAGAAACAGCTCACACCATTCTCGGCAAGTCAGCCCCCTGCGGGATCCAAGGGCTCCCCCCTGCAGACGTGGGGACCTCACAGCCACGCTCTGCCCTCCGGCACCTCCCCTGGGCATCCGTGAACATGCCTCTTTCTGTTCTTCAGGAATCTTCTCCTGCCCTTGCTCTCTCTCTGCCCTGCCCCCACCCCCTCTACACTCTCCAGTGAGCTGAGTCCTTCCCAGACAGGAAGGGTCGTTGCTCCCAAGTAGCTCCCACCTCAGCCCTGGGGACGTACCTGCGACAAGGTAGCCACACCTGGTTCCCTCCTGGGGACGGGCAGAA
>NW_028055422.1:0-399 GCF_054177405.1 Leptonychotes weddellii
ACTGACCCTTTTAGAACTGCCATCCCAGAGAATCTCATCAGAGCTCCCTTTATGTCTTTGTTTCTCAGGCTGTAGATGAAGGGGTTCAGCATGGGTGTGACCACTGTGTACATAACAGAGGCTACTGCACTTGAGTGGGAGCTCTGGGTAGCAGCAGAGCTAAGGTACACTCCTAGGCCGGTACAATAAAATAAAGAGAAAACTGAGAAGTGAGATGCACAGGTGGAAAATGCTTTATACTTGCCCTCAGCTGATGAGATTCCAAGTATGGAAGAAACTATCTTAGAATAAGAGTAAAGGACCCCAACCAGGGGAGCACCCCCCAGCAGCATAGCTGCAAAATACATCACCATGTTATTAGGAAAGGTGTCAGAACAGGCAAGTTGGATCATCTGACTG
>NW_028055423.1:0-399 GCF_054177405.1 Leptonychotes weddellii
AGACTCGAAAACGTAAAGTGGGGCGCCTGGGTGGCTCAGTTGGTTAAGCGACTGCCTTCGGCTCAGGTCATGATCCTGGAGTCCCGGGATCGAGTCCCGCATCGGGCTCCCTGCTTGGCAGGGAGTCTGCTTCTCCCTCTGACCCTCCTCCCTCTCATGCTCTCTGTCTCTCATTCTCTCTGTCTCAAATAAATAAATACAATCTTTAAAAAAAAAAAAAGAAAAGGTAAAGTGATGTCCCCAAGGGTCCACAGCTGGTAAGTGCTTGCGACAGGACCCCATCCTAAGCCCCTGACTCTCGGTCTGATTGGCCTTCCACAGGCCTCAGCTATCAGGGCATGTGCAACTGCTGTGTCATGGCAGGCCGGCTGACCAGTGGTGGGGAGGAACTGTGGGACA
>NW_028055424.1:0-399 GCF_054177405.1 Leptonychotes weddellii
AGCACAGCGCCTGATGCGGGGCTCAATCTCATGACCCTGAGATCATGACCTGAGCTGAAATCACGAGAGGCCGCTTAACCAACTGAGCCACCCTTGTATGTCTTCTTCAACAAACATTCACTGATCACATGCCATGTATCAGACACCACTGTAGTTGCTGAGGATAAAATAGTGGACAAAAAATGACACAAGGCCCTGCACACAAGGAGCTCATAGTGCACCGAAATGGTCCTTGTTACCAGCTAGGTAGGAGGAGTGGTGGATGGTCACCATTCTCACTGGGCATCTAGGAAATTGGGGGGCGGGGTGGGGGTGGTGACTTGCCCAGACCGCTCAGCACCACGTGACTGTGGCCAGGGTGAGTCCCAGCTCACAGCACTGCTGAGCGGGCCCGCCTCT
>NW_028055425.1:0-399 GCF_054177405.1 Leptonychotes weddellii
GTTAAGCATCTGCCTTCGGCTCAGGTCATGATCCCAGGTCCCTGCTCGGTGGGGGGGTCTGTTTCTCCTTCTGCCACTCCCCCTGCTTGTGCTCTCTGTCAAATAAATAAATAAAATCTTAAAAAATATATATAATTAAAAAAAATTCTGTAGTGGGGCGCCTGGGTGGCTCAGCCGTTAAGCGTCTGCCTTCGGCTCAAGTCATGATCCCAGGTCCTGGGATCGAGCCCCGCATCGGGCTCCCTGCTCCACGGGAAGCCTGCTTCTCCCTCTCCCACTCCCCCTGCTTGTGTTCCCCCTCTCACTGTGTCTCTCTCTGTCAAATAAATAAATAAAATCTTTAAAAAAAAAAAAAATTCTGTAGCTAGGGGTGGGGAGAGGGAAGAATGAGCTATGAAG
>NW_028055426.1:0-399 GCF_054177405.1 Leptonychotes weddellii
GCATATCCATAAACAGATTTATAAGAAACAACACAAGTAGACCAATCAAGCACCTAGTTGCTCCTGTTCAGTTAACAAAAATAATTACCCTCCCCAGGTAGGAACTGTTATAAAATAACACTGACTTAAGAAAACAAAAACAAATACATGGCAGCAATCCAATTTAAATGCTTTGAAAATCTTATATAATCTATAAGATACACGTAGCACAGAAGAAAATAGTAGCAGAGGAAAGTAAGGAAAATACACATACTCTGATTTTCCAATAAATTAACACACGGAAGCAGTACCTACTAAAAGAACAGTATACAGGTAAAATCTGGCAAAGATTGAAAATTTGTTAAAGTTACACAATTAAGCACCATGACAAAAAAATAAACACCGAAGTATAATATGAAT
>NW_028055427.1:0-399 GCF_054177405.1 Leptonychotes weddellii
GGCCGTGGTCAGGCCGGGGTCAAGGCTGTGGAGCCCGCGGAGGCAAGGCTGAAGACAAGGAGTGGATCCAGGTCACCAAGCTGGGCTGCCTGGTCAAGGACATGAAGATCAAGTCCCTGAAGGAGATCTATCTCTTCTCTCTGCCTATCAAGGAATCTGAGATCATTGATTTCTTCCTGGGAGCATCCCTCAAGGACGAAGTTCTGAAGATCATGCCTGTGCAAAAGCAGACCCGTGCTGGCCAGCAGACCAGGTTCAAGGCGTTTGTTGCCATCGGAGATTACAATGGACACATCGGCCTGGGTGTCAAGTGCTCCAAGGAGGTCGCCACTGCCATCCGTGGGGCCATGATCCTGGCCAAGCTTTCCATCGTCCCTGTGAGGTGAGGCTACTGGGGGA